>NW_026881503.1:0-34250 GCF_032173495.1 Musca vetustissima | reverse complement strand
CCTGTTTTGATTAAGATCGGCCAATATTTAGCCGGTCAAATGGACCCTGACATTTGTGTGAAAAATGACAAAATTTGTATTCTATGGCATATACATTTACTCCTGAAGGACATAGACCCAAGTAGTTTATAGTATATCCAAGAGGAGTGGTTCGCCTTTAAATTCATACTATTTTTTCGAGTCGATCTATAGGCTACAAAACCGAAAATCACAACACACGGTGAAGTGAATCTGGACAAGTAATTAGAAGGGCTGTACAGAATATTGGGATATTCGGAAAATATGTCAATGTAAGGAAGAGGTGCTGTTGATCTCTAATCTGCCAAGAGGGTGCAAATATCACGAAATATTGATCAGGCTCGAAATAAACATACGCAAAAGTTAGAGTTCTGTGGTAGTTGTGTAGGGTATCATATGGTCGGCCCCGTCCGACTATACTGCTCCGCTCACTGGTTTTAAATATGTTGGTAAGGACTCACATGAGACATTAATAAATAAATTGTATATTTCAAACGAATTTGGCTTTTGTTATTAATATCGGTTAACATTGAGTTATAGCCCCACATAACGATACCCACCAATGTTCGCTATTCTGAGTATTTCATAAGACTTGACTCTGACTTGATGTTGTTAATTCTAATTCTTCCTACTGGATATTATCAATATCTATATAATGTTCTCGCACCATTTTTGGTATTCCCAAGTTATTTTTTCAGCTGAAGTGACTGAATTTTGACATGCTCCATGTTCTTGGTGGGTAAAAAATAGTTTTGTAATAAATTTTAAGTTTAGCCTCCCTGTTTGTACTTAGAATCCATAACAAAGTTTGAGTCTCATTTTCCCTTCGAAGTGCCTGCAATTTGACATTCTGTGTTGTTGATGGCTGTGCCAATTTTTGCTGGACATTTGATATAAGGATTATTTCCCGAGATACTGCAGGTCTGGATCGATTTTTCAAAATACACACAAAACATGGAAATAAACAATAAACACACCAAGGATTTCCAAACGAGTTTATTTTTTTTAAACAAATAAAGAATATTTTTAAAGGACCACAAAACTAATGTAGTTCCCTTAAAAATATTAAGAAGGACTCGATACAATTGTATATATAAAATATACATTTCTGCTTCTCCCAGGTTATTTGATATTTTATCCACATTTTCAAAATGTACTATATTTTTCTATTCAATCTTTGAATAACTATTTCAGATTTTTTGTAATCCTTTCATGCCGAAAGTAATTTAAACACAAAATGTCCTCTGCTGTTTATTTAAACTTCTGTATTTATTCATCAGACAACTAAAACAAAAAAGAGGAACAAGGACAACAACAAAAAATAACAATCAACATTTACTGTTTTTGATCTTTATGGACTTAAAAATGTGACAGGTTGCTTTAGCACATACATAAATACATATAAATAGACATATTTATTTATTTTTGTGTCCTTGCAGTAACGCCAACAACAAAAAGACAGAAATAAGAAAAAACAACAACAAAACGTGCAACATCATCAGCAAATGTAAAAGATGAGATGACGACGAAAAAAAAAAACAAACGAACAAACAAATCCAGTCATTTCGTTTTTTTGTCTCTGTAGCAAACATTGTTGCAATATTTCTGTGTAGCCCGTTTTATCTTCCATGAAGTGAAAGAGTTTATTGTTGCATCCCATCGTCTGCGAAGAGGACAATATTCAAAGAGCTGCAGCAGCATCATCACTGATGGCAGCAGTTAAACATTACTACTTTCCATGGCTGAAATATAAACACTGAAAATTTACTATAACACTTTATCATCCAGGCGGTATTCCGACAAAATTCTCTGGGAGTAAGCATTGTTTTTTGTTGTGTTGTTTGTGTTAGGGCAACAAAGTGTTTTATTGTTTTAAGAGGGTGGGATGACAATGAGGTAGATTATAGAGAAATTATAAAAAGGGCATTTAAAATACCTACAATCGATAGGGATTTTTATATGAGGTGACAACAATATACCAAATTACAAATGCTCCGGTTAGTCTAGGACCTTACCGAACATATCGAAAATTACGTGTGATCTTGGTATTTGGGCCATCTAGAACATGGACTCGAATTTCAAAATTACAGCCAATTCGTAAACCTTAACCAGTAAGGAATGTAGTAAAGTCGGACGGGGCCGGCTATATGATACCCTTCACCACTTTGGTTATATTCAACAGATGAATCTTAACAGACGTCGCATTTTTAAAGGACCAGTAAAATAAAATTGGACCCATAAATATGTCTTTCTGCAACCTATACTACATCTTTCATTTGGTCAGATATAGAGTTGTGATTCTTTTCAATGGGAAAAAAATTATGTAAATCAATTTAAGGCATATATCAATCGGACACACGTTGATTATTTGGATACATATATGATAAACATGAGGAGTTTGGTGCGCCATTTACTTCAAATCGGACGAAAGTATGTATAAAATCTATATCGAAATCTAAGCCGATTTCATCGAAACTTGTCACAGAATATCGGCCATATTTTGAGTTCTTGGTGCGTCATTTAGTTAAAATCGGGAGAAAATATGTATGGTAGATCTATCCAAATTTGAACCGTTGCAATAAAACTTTCTACATGCTCGGTTATATAAACTATATAACTTTGGGTCTTTGGTGCACATTTTACTTAAAATCTGACGAAACTATATATAGGAACTATATCTAAATCTGAACCAATTTCAACAAAACTTGCCACACGTTATTTCATAATAACACCAATAGGTTGTGCCAATCGGACCTACCTGGGGAATTCGGTGCAGCATTTATATCAAACTTATAGCTTATACTAAGTTCATTACGAAAGATATATGTGGACGAAAATGTATATGGGAGCTATATCTAAATCTGGAGCGATTTTCAGGAAACTTAACATACATTATTCTATACTTCATTCAGTACGATATGCCAAATTTCGGGGAAATCGAAAGATATATAGGGACTCGGATGCACTATTTATCTAAAATCTGACGAAAATATATATGGCAGCTATATCTAAATCTGAACCGATTTTCACGAAACTTAACACACATCATTGTAGACTTTATTCAGTACGCTGTACCAAATTTCGTGGAAATCGAAAAATATATAGGGACTTTGGTACATCATTTTCCTTAAATCGGACGATAATATATATAGGAGCTATATCTAAATCGGAACCGATTTTCACGAAACTTAACACACACCATTCTAGACTTTATTCAATACGCTATACCAAATTTCGTGCAAATCGAAAGATATTTAGGGACTTTGGTGCATCATTCACCTTAAATCGGACGGAAATATATATGGGAGCTATATCTAAATCGGAACCGATTTTCACGAAACTTAACTCACACCATTCTAGACTCAATTCATTATGCTGAGCCAAATTTCGTTCAAATCGAAAAATATTTAGGGACTTTGGTGCACCATTTACCTTAAATCGGACGAAAATATATATGGGAGCTATATCTAAATCTGAACCGATTTTCACGAAACTTAACACACACCATTCTAGACTTTATTCAATACGCTATACCAAATTTCGTGCAAATCGAAAGATATTTAGGGACTTTGGTGCACCATTTACCTTAAATCGGACGAAAATATATATGGGAGCTATATCTAAATCTGAACCGATTTTCACGAAACTTAACACACACCATTCTAGACTTTATTCAAAACGCTATACTAAAATTCGTGCTAATCAAAAGGTATTAAGGGACATTGGCGCACCATTTACCTTAAATCGGACGAAAATGTATATGGGAGCTATATCTAAATATGAACCGATTTTCATGAAACTTAGCACACATCATTCTAGGCTCATTAAGTACGCTGTGTCAAATTTCGTGCAAATCGAAAGATATATAGGGACTTTTGTGCACCATTTACCTTAAATCGGACGAAAATATATATGGGAGCTATATCTAAATCTGAACCGATTTTTCCCAATTTCAATAGGGTTCGTCCTTGGGCCAAATAAGTGACGTATGCCAAATTTCATCCAATTCGGATAATAAATGCGACCTGTACAATTTAACATGGACAGACAGACAGACGGACGGACGGACATGCATGCATAAATCGACTTAAAAAGTGATTCTATGCATATTCTCTCTATCTCGTTTCCTTTTGCCTGTTAAAAAACATATGCACAAAGACATAATACCCTGTACCACAGTGTGGTGAAGTGTATAAAAATTATTACTTCGGTTGAAAATAAAAGTACTTTGAAGGGTGCCGAATATTATTTATATGGAGGCTCTATCTAACCCATACGTTTAGTTTTTAGTAAGATATGCCACCCAATGAAAAAGGAATTAGAGACGACTGAGTTGGGTATGGCCATCAGATGTGTTTAAAATACTTCAAATATCTAAAAGCATGGACACCACTAAATGACAACTATACCTGATCATGTACCGTTACTTGAAATTTTTATCTGAAATCTATACCACAATGTGGACCTATATCGACAATTTTTGGTAGGAAGATTTGAAAACGAATGGAAAGCCAAAATACTAAATTATAGCCAAATCGGTACCGAATATCAGGGATAACCAAAGCATGGATCGATGTAACCCATCATCAAGAGACTCTTAAATCAGACACGAGTGTTATGAGGCTATGTCAAAAAATAGATATTATTAAAATAAGTTGAGATAATGGAGGAAACAATAAGACTTCTGATGACCATTCGTTTCCAGCCAAGCTCTACAGCAACAAAAAACCTTAAACACATAGTTTCACCCTGAACTTCACTTTTAAGAGATTTCCTTTATTTGCACATATTTATTTTAAGACTTAAGTTCAGCAACAATTCTCAAGCAGCAAGAGTATAATATTTCCTTAAAGTAAGCTTACGGCTAAAACCACTTGTAGGACACAACAAGCACAATAGCTGCTGCTGGTAGCACTAACTGTGGACCATATTTGATGCTCACATATCGTTACTAAACCCTACTCTCAATTTAATACCCAGCATTTGTGCCGGCAACCAAAAGCCTTAAGTGATACTGAAACAGAAACAACAACACCAACCCAGACTGCACTTGTTGTTTTTGTCATTCATGTTCGTGTTTGGCATTGGACTTTTATGTTGTGCGGGACCGACCACCAGTAAAAAACAACATCAACAACAAATAAAATCGTGTGTGCTGATACAATTTATAGTTTATTCTTTATAATAAAAATATCCTTGAAATGTTGATGTTTATGTTTGCAGTATTTAAGGGAAATATTTAAATCGTGCAATTGCCATATTTTCATACACCCTAATATATCATAATTTATAAAATACTTGGCATAGCATTTTTCTTTTCTACGGTTCATTTATATTGTATTTAAAAAGTGCTTGAAATCCACAACATACTCATATTTTAGCTTTCAACAAAACTATTTTGAAAATAAATTTATTTATTTAAACTAATTTGGAAACAGGTATTGTTATTCCGCAACACAAATATTTATATCAGGATTACTGTTTGAGAAATAATTAAGTCGGAAGTAATAAAAACTCCAGATCCTAAGAATAGGACAATAAAACTATAAACAGGTACAACTGGTATAGCTATAGATACAAGGCTTGGAACTAGTTCTTGTAAACACATAAAAAATACACGCATTGCATGGGGTCCTTAAAAATAATCCCTATAAAATATAGATCTTGTATAGGTCCTTCAGAAATATTCTTCTTAAAATGTATGACTTGTAATGGTCACTGAAAAAATATTGTTTAAAAATCTACTCAACGATGATCCTTTGAAACTATCCACGGAGTATAATGATTCTTGGAAATTGTTGTTTGAAAAGTCACCTATCAGGAGGGTATTTTATTATAAAATAGTTACTTTATTTTTGCGAATGGAAGTCCCTGAACAATTATATTTGCAAAAAAAAGCTCCACATATGGAGTCCGCTTAAAAAATTTTCTTTAAAAAAGGGTTGTTTTTTTCTTCTGGAAGTCTTGAAAAAATATTCTATAACAAGACACTCTTATGAAGATCATTAAAAAATATTACTTAGAAATCAACGCACAGAATGGATTCCTGAAATATATTTATTAAAAATCAGCGACTATATAAAATCCCACTTTGCGTTTGTTACTCAAACGCCTTCGGATATTCGTTACGAAATATTCTTTAAAGAATCTACGCCTTGGGATGATCGTTACGAAATATTCTTTAAAGAATCTACGCCTTGGGATGATCGTTACGAAATATTCTTTAAAGAATCTACGCCTTAAGATAATCGTTACGAAATATTCTTTAAAAATTCTACGCCTTGGTATATTAGTTACGAAATTTTCTTGAACAATTATACCCCTTGGGATAATCGTTACGAAATATTCTTAAAAAGAACTACGCCAAATTTAAATAATATTCGTAACGATTATCTCCGTTACGAAATATTATTTAAATTTGTTAAACCCCCACCTTGGAATACTTTATAAAAAACGATTTTTTTAAATCCACGCCTGAAAAATATATTCTTTAAATCTCAGCATTAGAATATTTCTTAAAAATATAAACACCTAGGTCTTTGAAAACATATTTTTTAAAAATCCATCATTGGTCCTTAAAAAAATCTCTTACCAAGTTCACGCTTTGGTCATTGAAAAACCAGTAGGGAAAGTAGTAAAGTCGGACGGGCCGACTATATGATACCCTTCACCACTTTAGATATATTCTACATATGTATCCTAACAGACGTCGCGTGTTTGTTATATATCTATATCTGAACCGATTTCGGGGAAACTTGCCAGAGACTTATTTATATTACTTCAGTACGTTGTGTCAATTGGCCTAGTTATGGATCTTTTCAAGAAGCTTAGCAACATCATTCTAGACTTAATTCAGTATATAGGAACTTTGGTGCACCAATTACATAAAATCGGATGAAAATATATATAGGAGCTATATCTAAACCTGTACCGATTTTCACGAAACTTTGCACACACCATTTACCTAAACTCGGGCGAAACTATATATTGGAGCCTTATCTAAATCTAAACCGATTTTCATGAAACTTAGCACAAATTATTATAGACACAATTCAGTACGCTACGCCAAATTTTGTGCAAATCGAAAGATATATAGGGTATTCGGTGCAGCATTTACCTTAAATCGGATGAAAATATATATAGGAGCTATATCTAAATCTGTACCGATTTCAACGAAACTTTGCACACACCATTCAAGATGCAATTTAGTACGCTATGCCAAAATTCGTGCAAAGCAAAAGATTTCCAGGGGCTTTAGTGGGCTATTTACCCAAAAATCGGGCGAAACTATATATGTGATCTATATCTAAATCTGAACCGATTTGCACGAAACTTTGCACACATCATTCTAGACTTAATTAATTACGCTATGGCAAATTTTGTGCAAATTGAAAGATATATAGAGACTTTGGTATACCATTTACATTAAATCGGACGAATATATATGGGAGCAATATGTAAATCTGGACCGATTTTCAGGAAATTTAACACACATCATTACAGACCTAATTCATTACGTTATGCCAAATTTCGTGCAAATCGAAAGATATATAGGGACTTTGGTACACCATTTACCTTAAATCGGAGGAAAATATATATGGGAGCTATATCTAAATCTGAACCGATTTTTCCCAATTTCAATAGGTTTCGTCCTTGGGCCAAATAAGTGACCTATGCCAAATTTCATTCAATTGGGATCATAAATGCGACCTGTGCTTTGTTTACAATTTAACATGGACAGACAGACAGACGTGCATAAATCGACTTAAAAAGTGATTCTATGCATATTCTCAAAAGGAACAATGTATCTATCTCGTTTCCTTTTGCCTGTTACAAACAGTGTGGTGAAGAGTATAAGAACACGCCTTGGGAGCATTTTAAAACAATATATTTTTGAAAATCTAGGAATTGGCTTGATAAAGAAATAAATATTTTTTTGAGAAGCTGCTTGAAAAAATGTTTTTCAAAATCCCCGCTTATTGTAAAAGTAAACCCTTTTAAGGGTCATTAAACTATACTTTATAAAACTAACACATTTCATTAACTACACTATTTTATAAAATTCGTGCATTGTGAAGATCCTAAAAAATATTTTAACGTCGAAGCCTTGCGAGTACTTCGAAAAAAAAAAAATAATGTTAAAATTAATTCTAATTTAATTCTTAAAAAAAATATAATTCTTAAAAAAATTCTTTGAAAAATCTACTTATGTACGAGTCCTGACAATATGTCGTATATTAGAACTTGAAAACATGGTATTATTTTTAAAATATTTACCAAACCCATTGATAATAACCATATATCATCGTTCACATCTAATCAATATATTTTATGTATATCTTAAAAAATATATATATTTTATTTACTAACAAAAACATCAACAGAATCGAACTTCATTGTTTTACTAATCGCAACTTTTTTCCAAATTTTCTTTCTCTCCCCTTTTGCAAAACTTTTCCTTCAGGCAACAAAACAGCGGCAACCATCGGGAAATAAAATCCATAAAAAGTGAAAATTGAATTAAGAAAAAAAATAAAACAAAATATAATAAAATAAAAATTGCAAATTAAGTGAATTAAAGTTCAAAAAATAAAAAATCGTGAAATTCAAATTAAAAGTGCAAGAAGAGACACATAATAAATAACAAAACAAAAGTCGAAAAAATAACCAAAAAAGAGAAAGAAAGGCCAACGAAACACATTTTCAAAATTAAGAAGTTAACATAATGTTAAGTTCGTTGGATGCTTTGGCTAGTAAAATATCACCTGGCTCAGGAAATAATTCTCCGTCCCAGCAGCAGCAACAACAAAATCAGTCGTCTACCCAGGTTCAACAAACATTGTCACGTTCCATTCTACGAAGCCCTTTGTATCAGACAGATTTGAAGGCAGACAACAATATACACGATTGTGCCGACAACCAGTCAAATCAGTCATTACGTTTAAACGGCAATCAAACCCAGCAGCACCAGCCCTCCCACCACCACAGCAATCACCACCACCACCATCTGCATCAGCATCATCATAACAATGGCCTCGATAGCAATGGCAACAAATTATGCCACATCACTCACAATTCCATACATCCATATCACAAACAACCGAATTCACCGAACAATGGTAGCAGTCAACAATATCAGGCGCACAACCAACAACACCACAGTCACCAGCATCAATCCCACCACAATCACCTGCTGCATCATCAGGCCAAATTGGCCAACTACCAGCAGCAGCAGCAATCATCATCAAATTCAACATCGCCACCCACCACACCATTGCCGTTATCCTCATTATCACCCCAGGAATATGCGCAGCAGCGACAACAACAACATGAACTGTTTCAGCAGCAGCTGCAGCAGCAACAACAACAGCAGCTTCTGCAGCAACAACGTGAACGAGAACAAGACCAGGAACAGCAGCTACAATCGTCATCATCGGTTGCATCGCCTCCTATGTCACCACCCACACCCACATCACAGTCTTATGACGAAACTGATTCCCAGCATGAATTTGGCAGTTGTCTGAAGGAAAAGTAAGTAAACAACAACAATAAAAACAACCCATCCAATACTTCCCAAAACTCCCGAAAAATGAAATGCATTGTTGTCAGTCATTTTTTCATTCATTCATTCTTGTAATTTTTCGCTCGCTTTCTTCTTTCCCTTACTTTTTTCTTCCTTTTCATTTATGTTAAGAATGTTGTTGCTTTTGTTTGTCTCCCTCCTGTATTTTCTTCTTCTTTCATTTCCCCATTTGGCAGTCGTTTTCATTTTCCACCCACAATGTTCGCCTGCATCTGATTGTAATTGGATAAAAGTTATCCTGATATCATTCTGTCGTTTTATGTTTTTTTTCGTTTCGTTCTTCTTCGTCGTTTGCTAATGTTTCATTCATTCAACTGCGTTTTCATTTTCATTGCATTTTTATACGGATTCACGTAGAACGTGCTATGGTAGGGAAGGATGGTATATTAAGTTGCTTGTTCCGTTTGTAATATATAGAAATAAAAATTGGACTATATAGAATACAAGTAATATATATGGAATTTATGTCATTATAAACTAAGCCGACCAGTATTGAGCAAAATTTCGTGACATGACCTCCCTTTATTTTTGTAATAATAAAAAAGAATCTCATATTTCAATAGGACTGATATCAGATTGAAGGGTCAACTACATATATTTTATTAATTGGTGACATACTCTAGCCCCCTTTAAGGTAGAATGCATTTGGAACACGCCTCAGTCGGAAACCTCTTTGTCATTTGATTTAGCAGTTAAATGAAATCGGTACCTATAAATGAAATTTGGGACCTATATGACAGTCGTAAAAAATTAAAAATAACCTCAATACTCGTCTTCTGGGGACGTTCTGAGTTCTACCTAGAATGAATCACTAAATCAAACTTTAGGAGTTTGGAGCACCATTTGCAGGAAATCGGACGAAAATATATTGGGGAAATTTATATATAAATCTGAACCCTTTCAAGAAAACCTTAACACGTCATTCTAGTCTTAATTAAAAACGTCATTTTAAATTTCGTACAAATCTTAGGAGTATGGTGCACCAGTTACATAATAAACTAATAAGGATAAAAGTAAAGTCGGACGGGGCCGACTATATGATACCCTTCACCACTTTGGGTATATCCAACAGATGAATCCTAACAGACGTCGCATTTGAAGGACCATTAACATGAAATTAAGCATGTCATTCTGCAACCTATACTAAATTTTGGTCAGATATAGAGTTGCCTCTTACATTGGGATAAAATTATGTAAATTAATTTAATGCAGAATATCGAAATCTAAACAGATTTCATCGAAACTTGTCACATGTTATGTTACACTTATTTCAGTAAGATTTTTTTTTTGCATTCGGCCACATTTTGAGTTCTTCATTTACTTATAAATCCAAATTTCGTGCAAATGGAAGGATATATAGAGACTTTGGTGCGCTATTTACATAAAATCGGACGAAAATATATATGGGAGCTATATCTAAATCTGAACCAATTTTCACGAAATTTATCATACATCGTTCTAGGCTTAATTCAGTACGCTGGGCTAAATTTTGTGCAAATCGAAGAATATATAGGGACTTTGGTACACTATTTACCTAAAATCGGACGAAAATATATGTGGGAGCTACATATATAAATCTGAACCGATTTTCACGAAATTTAACACACATCTCTCTAGGCTTAATTCAGTACGCTGGGCCAAATTTCGTGCAAATCGAAAGATATATAGGGACTTTGGTGCACTATTTACATAAAATCGGACGAAAATATATATGGGAGCTATATCAAAATATGAACCGATTTTTCCCAATTTCAATAGGGTTCGTCCTTGGGCCAAATAAGTGAACTGTGTCAAATTTCATGCAAATTGGATCACAAATGCGACCTGTACTTTGTTAACAAAAATACATTGACGGACAGACGAACATGCATAAATCGACCTTAAAAGTGATTCTAGATCAGAAACCTTTTATGGCGATCACGTCTTTGTAGAACAATAGCTACTCTGAGAAGAGTTAATAAAAATAACAGACATTCACTTGTCGAACTTTAACCTACGAAAAATTAAATTGGGTCTGTAAAAAAACTTGGACTTATATTGAACACCTATTTCCAATAAGTTTTTTATTCACTAGATAACCAAGATTTCCAGGTACCGATGCGTTCGCGGAAAGATTAGACTAAACTCGTTAAAATAAAGATAGGTGGGGGAGGGGTCGTAAATTCCAAATTTCTTACTCTTCAATATTAAATTATTGTCACCTTAGAGGGAAGATTCGCTACAGTATTAAAATGTTGAACAAGTGGCGGGGATATGTCAAATCATGGTTATTTCGAAAAAAATTTTTTTCGCCCTTCCTGAACCCGAATTGTCAATTTACAGTCAATTCGAAAAAAAACCCTTTAAATTACCGAAAATAGGACTTTATCTTTAAATGAAGGCTTTGTCAGAACATGAACCAGTATTGGTTATATTCTGCTTCCAAATTACCAACACTTCGGCAAGAAAGTTCATTAAATCTATAAAAATTCAGAAAATGTGGAAGGACTAATGGAATCTGTACTAACATATGAACATGAGTCGACAATTTTCTACTGAGATGTTTGTCAATCACCAAAAACCAGCAATGCAAATTACAGCCTCTTCGGAGGGAAAAATCTTCAAAATACCAAATATGGCAACTATGTAAAAATCCGCATCACTAAATTACAACCATGTAGTGAGCAAATGCATCTGAATCCTTTAAAAATCCGTAATTTGTGCGGGAAATTTATATGGGCTCTATGTCAAAACATGAACCTACATCGACAATTTTCTACGTAGATGAAAGGATGCAAAAACCCGAAATACTGCTCATAAAATATTTATATACCCTTAAAAATACCGAAAATGGAACGAGACCTTTTTTGTGGAGGCTATGTCAAACTTTGGACCTACATCGAATATTTGAAAGATTTTAAAATTTCTTGATAACCTTCATAGAATCCGGAATACAAATTACAGCTAATACGTCTAGAAAATGCGATTAAAACCTTCAAAACTATGCTTCATCGAAATGTTATTTTTATATCCCAAGTTTGTTTGGACCTAGTCGTTTTAAGACACGATATGTGATTGGTTTCAAGTATTTTGGGGGTGGAGGCTTCTCTGGCTGGCTGGAGCGCACGATGACTTCCAGAAGTAATGACTTTGCATGTCGTAATATTTCTTTTAAACTTATATTAAGTTCGAATATGGAAAGTCTTGGCCTACACCTTCCGACACCTCCTTCACCAAATGGTCAAAATTTAGGTGAGAATTAATTTTATAATACAATTCGATTTAAAGCAAAATTTACACAACATAATATTTTAACCAAATATATATAATGTATGAGGTCCACTCATAGGGAGGTCAAAATTTGGAAAATTTGAAAATCTGTGAAAAAGTGAAGGGAATATGCAATTTCATCCAAACTTGACACATCATAATATGTTTATCTTTCCTACATGATGTCCGAAAATAGGACCCGTCGGTCAACTCCCTCTTGTACAATATGGTAAAAAATTGACTGAAAATGAAACGTACTATCCGATTTGAATTAAACTTTGCACAACCTAATATTTTAACCATGACTCTATAACTTTGACATATTAGACTTATCGGTTCACTTCTTTTAGTATCATCCTTTTGAGAATATGCATAGAATCACTTTCTAAGTCGATTTATGCATGTCCGTCCGTCCGTCTGTCTGTCTGTCCATGTATTCTTGTGAACAAAGTACAGGTCGCATTTATGATCCGATTTGGATGAAATTAGGCATAGGTCACTTATTTGGCCCAAGGACGAACCCTATTGAAATTGGGAAAAATCGGTTCACATTTAGATATAGCTCCCATATATATATTTAACCGATTTAATGTAAACGGTCCCTATATATCTTTCGATTTGCACGAAATTTGGTACAGCCTAATCATTTAGGTCTAGAATGATGCCTGCCAAATTTCGTGAAAATCGGTCCAGATTTAGATATAGCTCCCATATATAGTTTCGTCCGATTTCATGTAAATGGTGCCCCAAAGTCCCTATATATCCTTCGATTTGCAAAAAATTTGGCATAACGTACTGAATTAAGCCTAGAGTGATGTCTGCCAAGTTTCAAGAAAATCGGTCCAGATTTAGATATAGCTCCCATATATAGTTTTGACCGATTTCATGTAATTGGTGCCCCAATGTCCCTATATATCATTCGATTTGCACGAAATTTGGCATAACGTACTGAATTGAGCCTAGAATGATGCCTGCCAATTTTCGTGAAAATCGGTCCAGATTTAGATATAGCTCCCATATATAGTTTCGTCCGATTTCAGGTAAATGGTGCACCAAAGTCCCATATATCTTTCGATTTGCACGAAATTTGGCATAACGTACTGAATTAAGCCTAGAGTGATGTCTGCCAAGTTTCAAGAAAATCGGTCCAGATTTAGATATAGCTCCCATATATAGTTTTTACCGATTTCATGTAAATGGTGCCCCAAAGTCCCTATATATCTTTCGATTTGCACGAAATTTGGCATAACGTACTGAATTGAGCCTAGAATGATGCCTGCCAAGTTTCGTGAAAATCGGTCCAGATTTAGATATAGCTCCCATATATAGTTTCGTCCGATTTCATGTAAATGGTGCCCCAAAGTCCCTATATATCTTTCGATTTGCACGAAATCTGGCATAACGTACTGAATTGAGCCTAGAATGATGCCTGCCAATTTTCGTGAAAATCGGTCCAGATTTAGATATAGCTCCCATATATAGTTTCGTCCGATTTCATGTAAATGGTGCACCAAAGTCCCATATATCTTTCGATTTGCACGAAATTTGGCATAACGTACTGAATTAAGCCTAGAGTGATGTCTGCCAAGTTTCAAGAAAATCGGTCCAGATTTAGATATAGCTCCCATATATAGTTTTTACCGATTTCATGTAAATGGTGCCCCAAAGTCCCTATATATCTTTCGATTTGCACGAAATTTGGCATAACGTACTGAATTGAGCCTAGAATGATGCCTGCCAAGTTTCGTGAAAATCGGTCCAGATTTAGATATAGCTCCCATATATAGTTTCGTCCGATTTCATGTAAATGGTGCCCCAAAGTCCCTATATATCTTTCGATTTGCACGAAATCTGGCATAACGTACTGAATTGAGCCTAGAGTGATGTCTGCCTTATAGATTGATTTTAAGTAATTTACGCACCAAGGAACCAATAGGAACAAAACGTTCTAAAATTAGTATAACCTAACCTGTGACAAGTGTGTTTGAAATCGCTTAATATTTGGATAGAGCTTCCATATATATTTTCGCCCGATTTCATGTAAATTGGGCATCAAACTCCTCATGTTAGTCAGATTGACATCAAATTTTGCACAACGTACAAAATTGAGCATAGAATTACGTAGTTGCGTTTTCTAGAAGTGCAGACATAGCCCAACGGATGACCTATTTATATTTGTTTGAAGTCGATTTACATACTTTATGGACAGATCTAGGTAGATTCACATTTAGATAAATATCACATATTTTATTTCATCCAATTTCATGTTAATAGTCCTGTTTAATATACCCATAGTGGTGAAGGGTATCATATAGTCGGCCCCGTCCGACTTTACTACTTTCCTTACTGGTTTTTACTTGTTTCTGATGTTCCACAATAAAATTAAGTCCTTAGGTGCCATATCAAGGCTGTACGGTGAATGACCATCAATTCCACGATTTTGGTCTGTAAAAACACCAAAGTTTGAACCGATGTATGATATATAGATTTGTCGTAGTGCAAATTTCTCCTAAGACTTCAGGCAAACAAATTGAGGTATACGACTTAGAATTAGCCCTTTATGCCGCTCTAAAGGAACAATCGGTACACGACCAAGCTTGGCAACTAAACAGGCGAGCATATATTTCGAATAACTTCATCCATAAAATACTTTCATTTGACTCCTCATAAAAGACCCACATGTTTGGTTTGGGGTTCATAAGAAAACGTATTTTGAGGTACCGTGGTCGAATTTTTACAAACACATTTTGACAATAATCCACAACAGACTTTTGAAGCGCTTTTTAAATTGTGAGGGGAATAGCGAGGAACACTTTGTACGTTCAGGTGCTCATTACATGGTGATAGACGAGATTGTATTATCTTTGCAAGCACGGCATCAATGATCGGTGACACAACTGTCGTATTTGGACGTACTACATCTCATTTTTGAGGAAGCGCCACCACGATTGCATTTTTTCATAGCTCTATATAAAGTTGTTTCAATGCCCTACAGAGCTAAAAGTTCATTCATACACTGATATCATGATAATTTAAGTCGAAAAGTTTGAAAATATTCATGATTTAATACCTTTTGATTTTAAAGTCACTATTACCAACACAACACATGGTGGTACGTCAAATCTGTACTGAGGGCGTTTATGCTAAATAGAGTCTCATTAGCAGAATCAAATCAGTTGTCATACTGAGCATGGAGTTCGTTGAAGTCCATCTAAATTTCCTTTTTTTACTCATTTCTCCCACTGCTACCATGGTAGCCGTTTGCATGGTTTGTCGTTGACTTTCCGGGAACAGAGGGAGTTTTTGTCAGCTTAACTATGTTTTTGTCTGTTTTCTGTGTGTCTATGTATGTATGTATTGGTGTAATGCAATGCTATGTCTGTGATAGTATCAATTTACTAATTTTATTATTTGTTTGTAAGTAATGAGGGAAAAATACTTTAATTTAGTTTTTGGTGTTCTTGTTCGGAATGTGAATTTTTCTGCAACAGATAAGAATGGCATAGCTTACAGCAACGCTGGAAGGGTAAAACAGATATTTTGCAGACCCCCTTTAAATTTGTAAATCCGAATTGTGTTTAATATGCAAAATTAGTAGAAAAATAATGAAAAATCTTATTCGAAAGGGTTAAAATATATTTATGAAAAATTATGGGAAATAATTATTATTTTCAGGATCAGAGATAAGAAGGAGACTATCGATAAACCCTTCAATATATATTTGTTTTCAATCTAAGCCTGGTGCGGGTCCTTACAAAAATAATCTTACAAAATTTTTGGCCATTTTAAATAACCCACGCTTAGTGTAAGTCGTTAAACAAAAAATTAAAAAAAAATCACGACTTGTGTAGGCCCTACTGTAAGTCCTAACCAATAAGGAAAGTAGTAAAGTCGGACTGGGCCGACTATATGATACCCTTCACCACTTTGGGTATATTGTACATATGTACCCTTACAATTGCATGTCGATGTTCCCTCGAAGGAACATACTCATGCCTTTCTGCAACCTATGCTAAATTTAATTCAATTCGGGAAGATTTAGAGTCGTCTGGGTACCATGGGACAAATTAATGGAAAACGATGTATACCAAAATTGATACACGACATTCGGTATGTCGCGCTGTAAAAAAATGTATCTCAATCAAACACCCGTTCGAAATACATATGGAAGCTATGGCTGCATCCGCACCAATTTCAACAAAACGCAATAACGCCATTAAAGTATCAATTTGATACGAAGTGCAAAATTTCGTGTTAATCGGACGAACATTAGGAGTTTGGTGCATCATTTTGTAAAATCGGCGAATATATATGTATATGTGGGAGCCCTATTGAAATCTGAACCGATTTTCCAGAAACTTACCACGCATCACTCTAGACTTCATTCAGTACGCTATGCTAAATTTCGTGCAAATCCAAGAATATATAGGAACTTTGGTGCACCATTTACTTAAAATCGGATGAAAATATATATGTGAGCTATATCTAAATCTGAACCGATTTTCATGAAAATTGGCACACATTATTATAGACGCACTTCAGTATGCTGTGCCAAATTTCGTGCAAATCGATAGATATTAGTGTCTTTGGAGCACCAATTACTTTAAATCGGATGAGAATGTATATGCAAATCGAAAGATATATAGGGACTTTTGTACACAATTTGCCTTAAATTTCTTTTCTAGACCTAATTCAGTACGCTGTGCCAAATTTCGTGCAAATCGGAAGATATTTAGTAACTTTGGTACACCATTTACATTAAATCGGACGAAAATATATATGGGAGCTATATCTAAATCTGAAACCGATTTTTCCCAATTTCAACAGGATTCGTCCTTTGGCCAAATAGACTGGCTGTGACAAATTTCATCCAAGTCGGATCATAAATTCGACCTGTACTTTGTTTACAATTTAACATGAACAGACAGACGGACGGACATGCATAAATCGACTTAGAAAGTGATTCTATGCATATTCTCAAAAGGAACCATGTGTCTATCTCGTTTCCTTTTGCCTGTTACAAACATATGCACAAAGACATAATACCCTGTATCACAGTGTGGTGAAGGTTATAATCACGACTTGTGTAGGTCCTTTAATAATTATCATATCAATCCATCCCTATTCTAGGCCCTAAAAATATCCGTCAAAAAAATCGTTCCTACTGTAGGTCCTAAAAATATATTTTTAGAATTCACGCCTGTTCTAGGTCCTAAAAATATATTTAAAGAATTCACGCTTGCTCTAGGTCCTGAAAAAAATCCTTCAAGAAATCAATGCCTATTCTAGATCCTAAAAATATCCTTCATAAAATCTATGCCTATTCTAAGTCCAACAAAATATCCTCCCAACAATGCACGACTATTCTAGGCCCCAACAAATATCATTCAAAAAATCCCTGCCTATATTAGGTCCTAATAAATATCCTTCAAAAAATCCACTCCTATTCTAGGTCCTAAAAAATATCCTTTAAAAATCCACGCTTACACTAGGTCCTAAAAAATGTCATTAGAAAATCCACACCTATTCTAGGTCCTAAAAATATCCTTCATTCTTTGAAAATCCACGGCTAGTTGTTCCTAAGAAATATTATTTACAAAACCCACAGCTCTTCTTAAAAATAAATCCACGCCTATTTTAGGTCCTAGCAAATATTCCGTTAAAAATCTACGATCTTACAAAAAATATTCTTTATGAAATCCTTGTCCTGCTTCCTTGTTTATCCGAGTTCTTCTTCCTTACAACAACATGTGTATAATACGCTATACAAATGCTAATAGTCATTCATATCCTTTTGTATGTTAACTAATGCTAAGTGCCTATGTGTGAGTCACATTTGCCTATGGCTGGTAGTGTAAATTTATGATGTGCTTATTTTACTTTTGAAATGAATCACTTTTCCGGTAGTAATGCTCGGGGCTTATGTATTTACCACACACACTATTATATCCCACATATTCATAACATGTACACAAATGTAAATGTGTGTACACATTTCTTTGTGGTGGGTGGGTGTGGGTGTGTATGTGTTTCTCCTGTATTACTATTACACAATATCTGTTGTATGCTTTTAGGCAATTCATTCCGCTATTCATTCATTCACTGATGGTAAAACATTTAATGTTTAACATGTTAAAAAATTACAATAAAACAATATAAAAGACATAACAACAAAAACGTAGGAACACACAAACAAACAAATAAACAAAAGAATGAATGATTGCATGATGTCAACTATTTGTTTAGTTTAATATAAAAATATTTATTTGTTAGTGGGGTCGTTTACAATTACCGCCATCATCATCACCACCCTTTGCCACCCCTCCTGATTATTGTTGACGGTGTCTTGTCGTCACCGTCAATTTATTGTGGATGTCTGGTCGTGTTAGTTTCCTTTTTCTTTTCGCCCATATATTTCGGCTTTTTGGTTTTATCCACTTAGTGTTTGGTTAGGTTTTTTGGTTTATTGGCTGTATCCGGCTTTTAACTAACAATGCCAAAGCCTATTAAGAAAGGTCATGATTTAATAGGATTTCCTGATTAAGCGATTTTTCACCAACGAAATTTCGTAATAGAATTTTATTTGGTGATTCATTATTACATGTGAGAAAGTGGAGAAAGGGAATGACGTGATATTGAGTTGAAATAAAAAGGTGGAAGATAAATATTTGAAATGTCGATAGAACTTTTACTCACCAGGTGAAGTAGGACAATAACGTTGTTATGGGTAAACTTGAAACAAATTTATTGGCCTATAAATTGTGGATATACTCCTATGAAATATTCTATCAATTATGTGGTGACATATAATTGTAATTTGATATTTTCCATATCAGCGGTGTATCTTATCAGGCTCTATTATAAGAAATTATTTGAATAAAAAAGGATCTGACATTTTCTAAGTAATTTGAAAACCAGTAAAAAAATAGTAAAGTCGGGCTGGGCCGACTATATGATAACTTTCACCACTTTGGGTATATTCTACATATGGGTATTCTCATTTTTTTTTTAATTCCATTAAAAACAATTGATTTGATTTGATCTTTATCAATAAATGAACGCGTTCGAAATATATATGGAAACTATTTCTGCATCTGCACCCATTACAAAAAAGCGCAATCTAGTCTCAACACGTTGAGCAAAATTTCGTGTCAATCGGAGGCGTTTGGTGCACCATTTACCTAAAATCGGACGAAAACATATATGTGGCAGATATATCTAAGTCTGCATTTTCAGAAAAATTAACACACAACATTCTAGACTTAAATCAGTACTCTATGTCAAATTTCGTGCAAATCGAACGGTATATAGGGACTTTGGCACACCATTGAGCGGAAGAAAATATATATGGGAGCTATATCTAAATCTTAACAAATTTTCACGAAATTTAACACACATCATTCTAGACTTAATTCAGTACGCTATACAAATTTCGTGCAAATCGAAAGAAATGTAGAGACTTTTGTACACCTTGTACACAAAATCGGACGAGAATATGTATGTGAGCTATATCCAAATCTGAACCGATTTTCACGAAACTTGGCAGACATGACTCCAGACCCAATTCAGAGCGCTGTGCCAAATTTCGTGCAAATCGAAAGATATATAGGGTCTTAAATCGGACGAAAATATATATAGGAGCTATATCTAAATCTTTACCAATTTTCTCGAAACATGGCAGACATCACTCTGGGCTCAATTCAGTATGTTATGCCAAATTTCGTGCAAATCGAAGGATATATAGGGACTTTGGTGCACATTTTACAAGAAATCTGACGAAACTATATATGTGAGCTATATCTAAATCTGAACCGATTTTCACGAAACGTAGCACACATCATTCTAGGCTCAATTCAGTACGCTATGCCAAATTTCGTGCAAATTTGGGGACTTTAGTGCACCATTTACATTAAATCGGACGAAAATATATATAGGAGATATATCTAAATCTGAACCGATTGTTCCCAATTTCAATAGGGTTCGTCATTGTGCATAAATCGACTTAGAAATTGATTCTATGCATATTCTCAAAAGGAGCCATGTGTCTATCTCGTTTCCTTTTGCCTGTTACAAACATATGCACAAAGACATAATACCCTGTACCACTGTTCATGAAACAGTGTTTTCACGAATTCTGCTCAAAGTATTTTGAAAATGCTGACGACTGGCAAGAAGAGCTGACAAATTAAATTTCTGTTCAAGGCATTTTGAACAATGGTTTTATATTCTGAGCTTGGGCTATATTTCACGATATTTGTACCCTCTTTACGATTAGAGGTCAATAGCATATCTTCCTTTTACTGACATATCTTCCGAATATTATTAATATTCAGTACAGCCCTTCTAATTATTTGTTCAGATTCCCTTCACCGTAGGTTGTGATGTTCGGCATATAATTGTAACATATAGATCGACTCGAAAAAACACAAAAATTAAATTTTCGATCCACTTCATCCCAAAACAATTATCTGAACATCAACGAAAATTATAGGCGATGTCCTTGACTATAACGGGATCCTCATGGAAAACTTCAAAGCGACCAGCTCTACATTTCCGCCCTCTAGTGTCGTAATGAATTATCAAATACCATTTGAATACGTAAGAACCTGAAAATACTTAAGTGTAACTCCCACAACCGAGTGCATACGACAATATAATTGGTATCAATTGGTATCCGCATGGATATACTATTTACTTCTCGGGTCTTTGTCCTTCAGGGGTATATATATACGCTACAGAATACAACAATTTTGTCATTTTTCACAAAAAAAAAAAAAAAAAAATCAGAGTCCATTTGACCCGCTAAGTATTGACCGATCTGTATCAAAACAGGCATGCTTATTCTTTGGATTCCCTTCTGCAAGTAAAATTTCGCGATGTTCGGCCTAATTTTTGAAGCGACCAGAAAATCGATCAAAAAATAATGTTTTTTGTCCATTTCATCCCTTAAGTAGGGGTCATTATTGGCCAGAACCAATCCTACATGTACAATTTCGTGAAGATTTATCCATAATTGTGGTCTGTATCGAGTTTACAAATTATAATGGACAGACGGACGGACACACACCCATGATCGGTATACTTAAAGGTGGGTCTTGGACCAACCATTCTTAGGTCATAATCAAAAATATTCCTTACAGAATCCACGCCTTCTGTGGGTCGTAATCAAAATTATTCTTTAAAAAATCCACGCCTTCTGTGGGTCATAATCTGTGGGTCCTCATAAAATCAAAAATATACTTTAAAAAATCCACGCCTTCTGTGGGTCATAATCTGTGGGTCCTCATAAAATCAAAAATATACTTTAAAAAATCCACGCATTCTGTGGGTCATAAAGAAAAATATACTTTAAAAAATCCACGCCTTCTGTGGGTCATAATCTGTGGGTCCTCATAAAATCAAAAATATACTTTAAAAAATCCACGCATTCTGTGGGTCATAAAGAAAAATATACTTTAAAAAATCCACGCCTTCTGTGGGTCCTAATGAAAAATATTCGTTAAAAAATCCACGCCTTCTGTAGGTCGTAATCAAAAATATTCTTTAAAAAATCCACGCCTTCTGTGGGTCCTTGACAAAATATTCTTTAAAAAATCCACGCCTTCTGTGGGCCCTAATAAGAAATATTCTTTAAAAAATCCACACCTTCTGTGGGTCGTAATCAAAAATATTCTTCACAAAATCCAAGCCTTCTGTGGGTCCCAAAAAATATTTAAAAAAACCGCATAGTTGTCTGCAACTTATTTCAATATTTTAAATATTATTTTATATATCATATAAATTAAGTTTTTTTTCTTATTATCGGTTTATTCACCGACAATTGTATTATTCGTATTTATTTTTTTACCCAAGAACTTCTTTTGTTTATTTCAAAAGGGAAATAAAATAGCATTTCTATTTACATATTCATTGATATACAAGTGTGTGTGTGCGTGACAATAAGTTGAAAATTGTATTGTTTGGGGTAAATGCGCTTTTGACACGCTTTCTACAGTTCTGCAGATGCATGTATATACGACTTTACATTGCATGTGTTTTTATTTTATTTTGCATATCGAATAAATTGCATTCAAGTCAGTGGTATTTGTTGAACTTAAGACAAACACAATATGCACCCTACACAAAGAAGGATTGCAATTTTATTTTGATGGCAATTTTCCAACATATAGAAATATATTCAAGAGGTGTAGTCTGCTTTCGACCGCATCCAAAAGGTGAAGATATTTTATAACTATAAACCAGTAAGGAAAGTAATAAAGTCGGACTGGGCCGACTATATGATACCCTTCACCACTTTGTGTATATTGTACATATGTATCCTAACAATTGCATGTAATTTCATTCGAGCAGATTTAGAGCCGTCTGCGTAACATGGGGAAAATTTATGGAAAACGATTTATAGCAAAATTGATACACGCTATTCCGTAAGCCGCGTTGTTAAAAATATAATCTATATGTGGGAGCTATATCTAAATCTGAACCGATTTTCACGATAATCGGAAAATGCTAAATTTTGTGCAAATCGAAGGGTATATAGGGACCTTGGTGCACCATTTACATAAAATCGGACGAAAATATATATGGGAGATTTAAAAATTGATTCTATGCATATTCTCAAAAGGAACCATGTGTCTATCTCGTTTTCTTTTGCCTGTTACAAACATATGCACAAAGACATAATACCCTGTACCACAATGTGGTGAAGGGTATAAAAATGGCTGTTAATTTGCATTCCATATTTTTAGTGGGTAAAAACTTAAAAAACCAGTAAGGAAAGTAGTAAAGTCGGACGGGGCCGACTATATGATACCCTTCACCACTTTGAGAATATTCAACAGATGAATCCAAACAGAGGTCGCATTTTTAAAGGACCAGTAAAATGAAATTAGAACCATAAACACGTCATTATGCAACCGATACTAAATTGTTCATTTGGTCAGATAAAGAAGCTATATCTAAATCTGAACCGATTTCAGGAAACTTAACACACATCTAGACCTAATTCATTACGCTGTGCCAAATTTAGTGCATACCGAAATGTATTAAGGGACTTTGGTGCACCATTTACATTATATCGGAGAAAATATATATGGGAGCTGTATCTAAATCCGAACCGATTTTCAGGAAACTTAACACACATCATTCTAGACCTAATTTGTTACGCTGTGCCAAATTTCGTGCTTAAATCGACTCAAAAAGTAATTCTATGCATATTCTCAAAAGGAACCATGGGTCTATCTCGTTTCCTTTTGCCTGTTACAAACATATGCACAAAGACATAATACCCTGTACCACAGTGTGGTGAAGGGTATAAAAAGAAATTGGTTCAAGAACCTCAAAATACCCCCTTATATGGGGGCTACCAGAAAAAATTGACCAATATTTATAATTTATAGTGGAGAGATTTGCTACCTAATAAGAACTCGAAGTACTAAATTACAGTCAATTCGGTCGAAAAATACGATCAGAATCCCCAAAATACCGAAAATTGGGGGTACTCTTATATTGGGGCTATCCGAAAAAATTGACCTATATTTATAATTTTTGGTAGGGAGATTTGCTACCCAATAAGAACTCAAAGTACCAAATTTCAGCGAATTCAGTTAAAAAACCTCAAAATACCGAAAATTGGAGGTACCCTTATATGGGGACTACCAGAAAAACTGGACCTATATTTATAATTTTTAGTGGAGTAATTTGGTACCCAATAAGAACCCAATGTACCAAATTTCAGCGAATTCAGTTAAAAAACGCGCTCAAGAACCTCAAAATACCGAAAATTGGAGGTACCCTTGTATGGGGGCTATCCGAAAGAATGGACCTTTATTTATAACTTTTGGTAGGGAGATTTGCTACCCAATAAGAACTCAAAGTACCAAATTTCAGCGAATTCAGTTAAAAAACACGCTCAAGAACCTCAAAATACCGAAAATTTGGGGGTACCCTTGTATGGGGGCTATCCGAAAGAATGGACCTTTATTTATAACTTTTGGTAGGGAGATTTGCTACCCAATAAGAACTCAAAGTACCAAATTTCAGCGAATTCAGTTAAAAAACGCGCTCAAGAACCTCAAAATACCGAAAATTTGGGGGTACCCTTATATGGGAGCTATGCCTAAACGTGGACCGATTTTCTCCAATTTCAATAGGGTTCGTCTTTGGGCCAATTAAGTGACCTGTGCCAAATTTCATCCAATTCGGATCATAAATGCGACCTTTACTGTGTTTACAAGTTAACATGGACAGACGGACGGAGAGACGGACATGCGTAAATCGACTCAGAAAGTGATTCTATGCATATTCTCAAAAGGAACCATGGGTCTATCTCGATTATTTTTGCCTGTTACAAACATTTGCACCACAGTGTGGTGAAGGGTATAAAAAATGTGATTTTTTATTGTAGCACTTATTATATGTTCAATATTATTTTCAGGATGTGTAAGTTCCTTACAGATTTTTTTCAACCTAACTGTTACAGAATTGCATAATTCGAATCCTCAGAGGATAAACTATCTCTGACTGAAAATTTTATCTTCTCTGTCAGAGATTGTTTATCCCTCATTTACTATAGTCTCCTATATAGAGTCCCGACCCACTTCTGATACTTTTAATGCCCCACAATGGTGATAGGTATAAATTATTTCCTTGGTAATATTTTTTACCTATAGTCGGGTCGTTTTTGTACTGATCCTCCCTGTCGGCGATGCCTTTACAATTTACTCTTTACCTGTTTTGCATGTCGTGCTTAAATGAGGCGTTATTTCATTATAGTTTAATTTTTTTTGTAAAGCCAACTCAATGTGTATTAAAAATAAATACATTTTATATAATAGTATTTATAGTATCGAGTCATATATCATTGGCTTCGAAAGGATATCACATAATATGAACGTTTGCAAATTATATAAAAATCTACCTTTAATAGTTGTTTTTTAGTTGGATTATCACTCAATGTTATGTAGTGTTGAACAAGAGTAATAATCTGCAATAAATTATAAAAATTCTGTATATATCATTTAGAGAAAATTAAAAGGTGATAATATGAAATAAAATTGAGTGGTTTTAAATAGTGCAGATAGTTCGTAATCGATATGAGATGATTATACAAGCTATACGGATCAGCTGGTGGAAGTATGAAAAATTAAAAAAAAAAGTAATTTTTAATTGTTCATTAAAAACCAAAATTCTTAAATTCCAAAGAGTCACTCTTTTATAAAAATCATTGGGAAACCGGTATTACCTCCTAGTACAAAAGTTCAGCTTTGGAATAATTTCACAAACAAATTCCGATTTCCCAATTCCCAAAAATTTTATAATACAGGTGACTAATTCACCCCTTCCCTCTTTGAGAACATTTTGTTTTGCATTTATGTTTATAACAAATATAAATAATAGACCCATTTGAATTTATATTAAATATCATCTAATTACTCATTTCATTGCTGCTAATTCTTGAAAATCCATTGCAATTAAATTTGTCAAAATCAAATTGATTTGTTTTAAGGAAGACTTACAATACTCTACCTCTCACACAATATTTTACCTCCTTCATCATCTATCACCCACACAATCACTCCCAATAAAATATAATCCCTAACAACACCAGCAATCGTTCAACTAACGAAACACACACCTATGCGGTTCCCTTACCTTACTCTTCTCCAATCCTTGCGATTTACCTCCGCTGAAATGTGAAACAAGTACAAATATTTATGTTCCCCCATATATTGTTGAACTAATTTAATGTTTTATAGCTTTTGACATATTGCCGATTATTTATGGCTTTCATAAGAACACAAATACATACATATATATGATACACCTATACGAAAATTCGTGGTATGAAGAACAAAGAAGGTGGTTTAAATGATATGAGAAATTTGTGAACATAAATGCCAGCGTCCATAAAGTCTTTGAAAAAAAAAACAGTAAAGAAAGTTGTAAAGTCGGACTGGACCGACTATACCACCATTTTTCGAAAGAAATTTGATATGGAATTGATCGAACTTGAATTTGCGCCTTTCTGAAACGTGTGCTAAATTCCATTTCATCAGGCAAGTTTATTCGGTAGGCCGCACTGTTAAAAAATTTAATCCCAATCAGACACCCTTTTATAATATATGTTTGAAAACTGTGTCTGCATCTGCATCAACTTCAATAAAACGCAAATAACGTCATTCTAGTCTGAATTCGATACGTTGTGCAAAATTTCGTGTCACTGGATGCACCATTTACCTAAAATCCAATGAAAATATATATGGGACCTATATCTAAATCTGAACCGATTTTCACGAAACTTAGCACACATCATTTTAGAACCAATTCAGTAGGCTATACCAAATTTCGTGCAAATTGAATGATATATAGGGACTTTGGTACACCATTTATATAAAATCGGACGAAAATATATATGGGAGCTATATCTAAATCTAAACCGATTTTCACGAAACTTATCACACATCATTAAAAACTTAATCCAGAACCCTATGCCATTTTTATTAAATCGGATGCAAATTTTCGTGCCACTCGGTGCACCACTTACCTAAAATCCAACGAAAATAAATATGGGAGGTATATCTAAATCTGAACCGATTTTCACGAAACTTAACAAACATCATTCTATATAAATTCAGTATGCTATGCCAAAATTTGTGCAATTCGAGTGATATATAGGGACTTTGGTGCAGCATTAACGTAAAACTAGACAAAAATATAATTGTTAGCTACATATGAATCTGAACTAGTTTCATGAAACTTAGCACACATCATTAAATACTTAACACATCAAAAATACTTTCAGAACGATGTGCCAAATTTCGTGCAAATCGAAAGTTATATAAGGACTTTGGTGCACCATTTATATTAAATCGGACGAAAATATATATGGGAGCTATATTTAAATCTGAACCTATTTTTCCCAATTTCAATAGGGTTCGTCCTTGTGCAGAACAAATCGGGTTGTAAATCCGACCTGTATTTTGTTTACAATTTAACATGCACAGACGGAAATCGATTAGATTCTATGCATATTCTCAAAAGGAACCATGGGTCAATCTCGTTTCCTTTTGCCTGTAGTGACGGGTATAAAAATATCAATTTTATGGGGGAATATTTTGACTTTCTTTGGCGACAGTCCATATGAAAGTCGTTTAACATTTTCAATATACTCTCAGCCTTATGGGTAATGTGCCTCATCGAAATATAGGTTAGATACAACTTTGGCATTTCTTCCACCAGAATAATTCGATATTGCATTTCCACATGAACTTTTTGAATGAGCTTGAATAAAAACAGATATCGACCGAGTAATTTATCGAATTCTAAAGTGATAGAAACACTTTGAAAAAATGGTTGGCTGTTTCTTCGGAAAAAATGTCATGTGGGGCTGGTTCACTTTATTCTAAGTGTTATACCAAATGTGAAAAACTATGAAAGGTAAAAATTGGCGTGAGCGAGACACACGAGAACAAAATGTGTAGTTTCATAATGTTCGCCAACGGAAGATCGGGCACTATCGGTTATATCTTCAACAGTTGTTGAGATTTTAACTTGAAATATTATAGGGGACTTTCTTGAATTAGTGTAGATTCGATTTAAATCAAAACACAAAATTAAATTTTTTGAAACCGAGAATAGGTGGAGGTCCACTTAAATTAAGAAAATTAATTGATTATGTTATTGTTGTTCTGCAGTTGTTTTTTTAATTAAAGAAAAGTCATGGCGGGCATAATTTCCGTCCATTCGAATGTGGGAATCCAAAAATTCCAAGTACATGTCTCAGATTATTATCGTCGCACAAAAATTAACAAAATGTCGGATCCAAGAATTTTGAAAAAAACAATATTTTTGACCACAAATTAAGTTAGAAAATAACACAATAAATCGCCTATATCTTCAAGTGTTGTTTAGATTTTCACTAGAATGATTTTCACTTTATAGGGACTTTATTGAATTAGGTTACATTCTACTGTTAAGTTTGTACAATTTCATGTCAATATTCCTTCAAAAACCCGACGTCTGCTACGATAATTCTAAACCTAAAGGGGTGAAGGTGATTTTTAGGTGGCTCTGTGACGATAACAGACCAAACGTTCATAGTAACACTCCTGTTCATTTTGACAAAACACTCCTGATTAGTTTTTGGTAACCATACTACGGCACGAGATCACATTCCCACTTTCGGCGTAGAGATCAACTGCAGGTCAGAACCAGTGAGCGGAGCAGTATAGTCGGATGGGGCCGACCATACGATACCCTACACAACTACCACGGAACTCTAACTTTCTGCGGATGTTTATTCCGAGCCTGGGCAATGTTTCGTTATATCTGCACCCTCTCACCTCTTCCTTACACTGACATTTTTTCCGAATTTTCCCAATATTCATTACATTCCTTCTAATTACTTGTCCAGATTCCCTCCACCGTGTGTTGTGATGTTCCGCTTATGATTGTGGCATATAGATCGACTCGAAAAAAAACAAAAACAAAAGGTTTTCGGTCCACTTCATCCCAATATTTCATCCCCGAAAATTATAGGCATTGTCCTTGACCACAACTGGAATCTCATGGAAAATTTCAAAACGATCATCGCTATATTTCCACCCTCTAGCGTGGTAATGGTTTACTAAATAATGTCTCAGAGCGTAAACACCTCTAAATATTCAAATATAACTCCCACATCTGAGTACATACGAACATATAATTGGTATCAATTTAAAGGTCCACCACTCCCCTTGGATATGCTATCAACTTCTCGGGTCTATATCCTTCAGGGGACAATCTGTATGCTATAGAATACAAATTTTGTACTTTTTCACACAAAAGTCAGGGTTCATTTGACCCGCTAAATATTGAGCGATCTTTATAAAAACTGGCATGCTTATTCAGAGATGGCCTGTCAGAAACAGTGACGTAAATGACATACATTTCCGACGTATAATACATACGTCAGAAACGTCGGAAACCTACCCAAATCCATTTCGTTTCGTTTTTGACAAAATAGCTATTTCCATTAATCAAATTGGAAATTACGCATGCTTTACTCAAATCCATATAAAATTTCAAAATTTTCTTCTCGAAAAATTTAAAATTTTTTTATCAGTTCTAGTAAGGAATAGTCAGATATATGTAAAAATAATATATATTCTTGGAAATAACTGTGTATGCTGATAATATTGATATAAATGGCGTTTACTACATTTTATACAGGTATATGACGTTTTCGACGTTTACACCTTTTTGACAGTCGAAAAACTAAAAATTCGTCACACGGACCATCCCTGTGCTTATTCTTTGGCCCGATCCCCTTCTAAATGGTAAAAATCGTAATGTTTGGGCCGAATATCAAACAAAAATTAAAGTTATTGGACCATTTCATCCCCTAAATATTAATCGATCTTTACCACAAACAAACAGATCCATTCCTACAGGCACAATATCGTGAAGATTGGTCCAAAACTGTGGCCTGTATCGTGTTTACAAATTATAATGGACGGGCGGACATGTCTAGATCGGCTCAGCAAGTCGAGATATGATCGGTATACTTAAAGGTGTGTCTACGACCAATATTTCGCCGCGTCACAAACTCTTGGGGCTGCACAAAGCAAAGTTCTAAATTATTTATTTGGCAGAAAACTCGTATGTTTTGGAGTAGCCCTCGAATCCGATTTCCTTTGCACATTTTTTCTGCACATTTTCTATATTTCCTTTACTTGTCTTCCAATACTCTATTGTCATTTTGGCAGTACTTCCCTTTGTGTTTGCAAACCCTTAAGCAGTCATAATTTTTTTTTTCGACTAGACCTACTTATTTTCCGAAATTAATTTATTATCTTATACGCATCAGTTAGCATGTAAGCTTATGGTAGATCCTTAATAGAACGTTAATCAGAAGCCGAGAAGCTTTCCTCTATACACAACTCAGATGAAGGGTTGTAAATGCATGCATGAAATATGATAATACTAAATTCAATCGAACTATTTCTCAGTCTGTAAAATCTGTAAAATCTATTTAGAATGTGGATTTTAAACATCGATATTCTACCGAGATGTGGAGTATTAAAATTCGAATAGATTGGTATAATTAAAGTATTGGTTCTATTTTATAGCTGCTTCTTTCAAATTAGCTATAATTTACTTTGGTTTTATATTTCATTTAGGTGTAATTTTCCAATATTTTTCCCAAGAATTAATTTTAATTAATTATTGTCAAAAATGTTTAACATGTCGAATTAATTGAATGTAGATGTCCCTAAACCATTAATTCATACATCCATCCATCCATATCCTTTCGTTATTGTTAATTTTATAGGTGTAGTTTAGAGAACAAATAACAATAATAGCACAATGGAATAAAGGATGTTAAATTGTATGAGTAAATACGTGTATTTGTGTTATATTACATAAATACCATAAACATATATGAGACCAACAACTATTATATGGAGTCATTTGAAAAATTATTGATTTGAATGTTTTATTGTTGACTCATACAAACAATAAAACAATGGGGGTGCTCTACAACAATATTAGCTTTTACTATACAAATAAATATTGTAGAGAAAGCAATAAAAGGGGACAGGTGGTAAAGTAGCAGGAGGTGGGCATAACAAAGACAATGGCTTCAATTTGAGAAATATTTTACTAAGTAAAACAATATTTCTCTGCAGATTTTCAAGTAGTCATTGGTAATAGCTATTCACCTAACCATAAATTCATCCAATATTTGGAAAATAATTTGCTTACTTTTATCTCGCAATTGAAATCCCAATTTGTTGCATAGAAAATGCATTGTCATCACTAAATAACAGGCTCTCAAGCCTTACACATGTCCCCCATAAAATGTGATTATTTTAGTTTCTGTTCTTCTTAAAATGTAAGCCTACCCAAGTCAAGTCCTTATTTACGACTCAATTATTTTCTTGCTGGTCCCTTATTTTATTTGATCCGAATAAAACCAAATAATTGTTTCCAATAAATTGAATTTGTTTTTGTTGGCCAAATATGAAATTGATTAGAAAAATGCGAATTTTCGGAAATACTTACTAAGCAAAATAAAAACGAAAATCTTTTTGGGGACCTAAGGTAATCACATTTAGTGGTACTTCGGGAGTATGAGTAATATTGATTTGGGATTATATTTTGTTTGTTAATCATACGCACCATAAACGTTTTGGGTTTATGTGGTTTAGTGGTGCAGAAAAAAATTAAGTAATACAATTACGAAGAAATTATGATGTTGGCAAACAAATAAACTAATGAGGAAAGGATCACAGTTAGGCAGAACGCCTATGCAGTGCTCTCTTATTATTTTTCTTAAAATATTATGGATGGTCTCTATAATTTTTTTTTCTTTAAAAAATCTACGCCTTAAATCAGGGAAGTACGCAGGGGGGAGGGACCGGGCGATGCAGGTCACAGTTATGGACCAATCTTCACGAAATTTTGCATGTAGGATGGGTTTCGGCCAATGAAGACCCCTATTGTTTTTGGGATAGATCGGTTAATATTTAGGGGATGAAATGGACCAAATACTAAATTTTTGTCGGTTTTTCTGTTCGCTACAGAGGCCGCAATAATGGCCGAACAACGTGAAATTTTGCATGGAGAAGGGGATCAGGCCAAAGAATATGCATGCCTGTTTTGATAAAGATCGGTCAATATTTAGCGGGTCAAATGGACCCTGACTTTTGTGTGAAAAATGACAAAATTTGTATTCTACAGCGTATATATTTACCCCTGAAGGACATAGACCCGAGAAGTTGATATTATATCCAAGAGGAGCCGTTGACCTTTAAACTAATACCAATTATATTGTTGAATGTACTCGGATGTGGGAGTTACACCTAAAAATTTAAAATTATCTCCGTATTCGTATGTTATTTAGTAACCCATTATCACTCTAGAGAGCGGAACTATAGCGCTGATCGCTTTGAAACGTTTCATGAGGTTCCAGGTATGGTCAAGGACAACGCCTATAATTTTCAGTGATGATCAGATAATAATTTTGGAATGAAGGGGACCGAAAACGTAATTTTTTGTGTTATTTTCGAGTCGATCTATAGACCACAAATGAAAGCCAAACATCACAACACAACGCACGGTGAAAGGAATCTTGCCAGTAGCTGTCCTGAATACTCGTGATATTCGGAAAATATGTCAGTGTAAGGAAGAGGTACTGTTTACCTCCAATCGGGCAAGAGGGTTCAAATATCACGAAATATTGCCCAGGCTCGGAATAAACATCCGCAGACAGTTTGATTTCCGTGCTAGTTGTGTAGGGTATCGTATGATTGGCCCCGCCCGACTATACTGCTCCGCTCACTGGTTTAATATGCGTCCTGGGCTGGGGAATCTTCATCTATTCTCACAACAGGACCTAGCCAACGTAGTCGCTGCAGTTCAATACGTCTAACAATGTCGATGTCCGAGAATAGCTGGTAGAACTCATAGTTCATTCAACGGCGATATTCACCGTCAACGCAGATCGGCCCATGGATCTTTCGGAGAATTTTTCTCTCAAACACTTTTAGAGCTACCTAATCTGCTTGCGTATGTACCCCTGCTTCAGATCCATATAAGAGCACGGGTAGCATCAGCGTCTTGTAGGGTGTGAGTTTGGTCTGGCGGGAGGTGGCCTTGATTTTGAGTTGTTTGCTCAGACCATAGTTGCATCGGTTGGCCCTCGCAATCAAAAACTTATGTCATTCGCTTTATTTATGGCGGTACCAAGGTATATAAAATCTTTGACTACCTCGAATCTGTAGTTCTCAAGCTGCACAGTTGGTCAGAGTCTACTGAACGTCTTGCGCTTTGATACCATCTACTTGGTCTTCTCGCCGTTTACTGCCAGACCCCATTTGGCAGACTCCTTCACAATTTGTTCAATGGTGGATGTTAATGGCTCTCAATGTTCGACCCATTATGGCGATGTCATCGGCGTAGGCGAGTAACATGTGTTGTTTGGTGTACAGAGCGCCATTTCTGTTCAGTTTTGCCTCTAGTATGACCTTTTCCAGCAGGATGTGAATAAGGTCACACGACAAACTATCACCTTGTCTGAATCGTCGTTCGGTGTTTAAGGGCTCCGAAAGGTCCTTTCCGACTTTAACTGCTGATCTTGTGCCTGTCTTGTTATCCTGCACAACCGAATTAATTTTGCGGGAATGTCAAACGCAGACATGGCTTTATATACCTCTGAACGGATAGGGCTGTCGAATGCGGCTTTATAGTCGACGAATGGGTGGAATCTGTCGATGTGTTCTTCGTGAGTTTTTTTTTCAGAATTTGGCGCAAAGTGAAAATCTGATCAATGGTGGATTTACCAGGTCTGAAGGCTCATTGGTATGGTCCAATAATGTCATTGACCATTGGCTTCAGTAGTTCGCTGGATACCACTTTA
>NW_026881502.1:0-35343 GCF_032173495.1 Musca vetustissima | reverse complement strand
AATTCATTGGGACGATGACTGCTCACCACTCAATCCATTGATTCATTCATGCAGCCATCCATTCATTGGCTTGTTTTGAATGGTGCTAAATTAATGTTCGTGTATTGTTGTTTGGTAATTTTCAATAGACAAATCTCACCGATACAGACACTTGTCTTCATTAACTTGTTGTCTGCCAAAAAGAGGACATAAAAGGAGGCATGCACAAAATTTCTCCCCCAAACAACACATCAATCCAGGCAAAATGAGTTTCCAATTTTTTTCCAATACCCTACATTACAAAAGGAAACGTAATAGACCCATTGTTACAATGGTGGATATATTAAACCCATGTCCATCATTCTGCATATAATTAGGGCCACTTAGTATCCGAATAAGGTGACAAGTGGCATCCTTTGACTAAAGGACGAAACATATTAAGATAAAAAGAATCGGTTGATTGTATTGAGATATAGCTTCCATATATTGTCGTCCGATTTCACGTAAATAGTGCAAAGACCTAAAGTAGCTCCGATTAAAACGAGATTCGGCGTAGCGTGCTGAGTTGGGTTTAAAAAGCCGTGTGTGATGGTTACTTCAAATAGGTTCAGGATTTTGTAGTTTTTCTTCGAAAAAAATGTTCTCGACGGAAATTGGGCTAGATCTTTCCTATTATACCAAAAGGTGAATTTAATTTATGTGATCACATGTTTGTAAGGTGGGGGCAGTTTGGACCTTCTAATCCCTACATTCTTTGGGCACAATCTATATAGCACTTACTATTATAGGGATATTGTAGGGTATCGATACCGTTCATAATAGCCTTTTTTAACATGATTGTTTACCATGTACCACATTGAAATTAAGTGTCAATTGTTTTGTTCGACCACAACTTCAATCAACATGCAGTTTTTTGCTATGTGACTGAATTCGACTGTCGTCTTCTTTTGATTTTGATAATTATGGTCAATTGTATGAGTGTTTTTTACCGCTAACAAATTGATGTTATTGTAATGGTCATGGTCTGTTGATGTATTATTGTCCAAATTACATGTCAATGTTGCCATTATTCTATCTTCGCAACAAATTGAAATAACTTTCTCTGGAATGGAGAGATGTTGGCATTGTTAAGTGCAACATGTGGGTGAATAATGAATTGTGGATTATTTACCAATGTTATTGGCTGTTATAAAATATATTGTACTACCGATCCCTTTCCTCGTTGTTATTTTGCACAAGAAAATCCCAAAACAGGAAATTACCATTTCTTGGTGTTGCTTCCGAATTACTGCACCAAGAGATTTTAGGTATTTGTGGAATGTAACTTTTTATTAAAAAAAAAACAGTAAGAAATGTTTTTAAAAATCGGACGGAGCCGAATATATATATATATATATACCCTTCACCAGTTTGAGTACATACATGAGAGTATAATATATACAATATCCTGTAGATAGAACAGACATAACATATTTGGAGACTTATAACAAAATCTGAACCGATGTTAACAAACCTTAAGAAACATCATTCTTTCCTCAATTGCATTCGGTATGCAAAATTTGTTTCAATCGGACAAATATTGGGAGTTTGGTGCACTATTTACAAAAAATCGGACGAAACTATATGCGTGAGCTAATTCTATCTAATTCTGAACCGACTTCAACAAAACTTTGAATATATCAGTATAGATGCAATTCAGTACGCTATGCAAAAGACAAATATTTTGAGTTTGGTGCATCATCATGGGAGATATATCTAAATCTGCACCGATTTTCTCAAATTTCAATAGGATTCGTCGATGGACCAAATAAGTGACCTGCGCCAAATTTTATCAAATTCTTATCATAAATGCGACCTGTACTTTGTTTACGATTTAACATGGTCAGACGGACGCACATTCATACATCGACTCAGAAAGTGATTCTATCCATATTCTCAAAAGGAATCATGTGTATATTTCGTTTCCTTTTGCCTGTTACAAACATATGCACAAATATATAATACACTGTACCACAATGTGGTAAAAGGTATAAAAACTGTTAACTTATTGCAATTCTTTCAATTTCAAATTTAATTTTACTGATTTGATTATTGGTGCACAATTAACATGAATCGGAGCATTGTCTGAAACACAAACATGAGGAGTTTGGTGTATCATTTACTTAAAATCGGACGAATATATTTATATGGGACTATATCTAAATTTGACTCGATTTGAAGAAAACTTGACGCAATAAGTGGGCTGTGCCAAATTTCATTACATTCGGATCATAAATGCGACCTGTACTTTGCTCACAAGAATACAGGACATGAATTAATCGACTCAGAAAGTGATTCTGTATATATTCTCAAAAGGAAATGCACAAAGACATAATACCCTGTACCACAGTGTGGTCAAGGGTATACAAGTCCACGTCTTGAAACTTTTAGATGCTATATAAAAATCTTTGAACCAATAATCCACGCCTTGATATCTTTGAAAGGTCAACAAAAATTGATGAATCCAATAATCCACGCCTTGATATCTTTCAGAGGTCAATAATAAATCTTGATTCCAATAATCGAAGCCTTGAGATGTTTGAGTGGCCTTGAATCCAATAATCCACCCCTTGAGATGTTCAAGTTTTTAGTAAAGTTATTAACTTTTCAATAATGTGTACAGTACTAATTTGTGTATACAGTCCAAAGTATTTAAATCGCTTCGTATTCGAATTGTACGAATTCTGTCATCAGAATAAAAAAGAATATTTTTTCGTCGATTTAGCATTTAGTTTTCATCATATTGAACTTTTATTTTTCAGAAAGAATGTACTGTATCTCCCGAATGCAAGGATGTAGCGATGTCAAATTTTGTTCATATCCTATTTAGGATTGTTGCATTAAATCTGTAAACAGAAAATTGTTATATGATTACGGAAAAAATTCGGAGCACAAAGGGTTAAATAATCTATACAATTTTTATACCCTCCACCATAGTATGGAGGGTATATTAGTTTTGTTTTTCCGTTCGTAACGCATCGAAATAATCATTTCCGACCCTATAAAGTATATATATTTTGATCAGCGTAAAATTCAGCGTAAAATTCTATTGTAATCACTCTAGCGTCTAAACGAATTGAGATAGAGCGTCAAAATTTTGCATAGAGTCATCTTTTGGTTGCAGGCAGGTCAAGTTCGATGATGGGCTATATCGGTCCACGTTTAGGCATAGCTCCCATATAAGGGTACCTCCCAATTTTCGGAATTTTGAAGTTCTTGAGCGTGTTTTTCAACCGAATTCGTTGAAAGTTGGTACTTCGAGTTCTTATTGGGTAGCAAATCTTCCCACTAAAAATTATAAATAAAGGTCTATTTTTTCGGACAGCCCCCATATAAGGGTACCCCCAATTTTCAGTATTTTGAGGTTCTTGGGCGCGTTTTTCAACCGAATTCGCTGAAATTTGGTACATTGGGTTCTTATTGGGTCCCAAATGGGGGCTTCTGACCCGATTTTTTTCACCTAATTGCCTGTAATTTAATAATTTGAGTTCTTATTGGGTAGCAAATCTCTTCACAAAAAAATATAAATATAGGTCAATTTTTTCGGGTATCCCCCATATAAGGGTACCCCCAATTTTCGATATTTTGAGGTTCTTAAGCGCGTTTTTCATCCGAATTCGCTGAAATTTGGTATTTTGTAGTCGTATATGGTAACAAATCTCCCCATCAAAAATTATTAATATTCACCGCTTTTTAGGTGTAGTCCCCATATAACCCCCTTTTTATACCCTTCACCACACTGTGGTACAGGGTATTATGTATTTTTGTGAGCAAAGTACAGGTCGCATTTATAATCCGAATTGGATGAAATTTGGCACAGCTCATTTGTTTGGCCTAAGGACGAACCCTATTGAAATTGGGAAAAATCGGTTCAGATTTAGATATAGCTCCCATATATATTTTCGTCCGATTTAATGTAAATGGTGTAGCAAAGTCCCTATATATCTTTCGATTTGCACGAAATTTGGTATAACGTACTGAAGTGGGCCTAGAGTGATGTCTGCCAAATTTCGTGAAAATCGGTCCAGATTTAGATATAGCTCCCATATATAGTTTCGTCCGATTTCATGTAAATGGTGCACCAAAATCCCTATATATCTTTCGATTTGCACGAAATTTGGCACAACGTACTGAATTGAGCCTAGAGTGATGTCTGCCAAGTTTCCTGAAAGTGGGTCCAGATTTAGATATAGCTCCCATATATAATTTCGTCCGATTTCATGTAAATTGTGCACCATAGTCCCTATATATCTTTCGATTTGCACGAATTTTGGCACAACGTACTGAATTATAGAGTGATGTCTGCCAAGTTTCGTGAAAATAGGTCCAGATTTAGATATAGCTCCCATATATAGTTCCGTCCGATTTCATGTAAATGGTGCACCAAAGTCCCTATATATCTTTCGATTTGCACGAAAATTGACATAACGTACTGAATTGAGCCTAGAATGATGTCTGGTATGTTTCGTGAAAATCGGTCCAGATTTAGATATAACTCCCATATATAGTTTCGTCCGATTTCATGTAAATGGTGCACAAAAGTCCCTATATATCTTTCGATTTGCACGAAAATTGACATAACGTAGTGAATTGAGCATAGAATGATGTCTGGTATGTTTCATGAAAATCGGTCCAGATTAAGATATAGCTACCATATATAGTTTCGTCCGATTTCATGTAAATTGTGCACCAAAGTCCCTATATATCATTCGATTTGCACGAAATTTGGCATAAGGTACTGAATTGAGCATAGAATGATGTCTGGTATGTTTCGTGAAAATCGGTCCAGATTTAGATATAGCTCCCATATATATTTTCGTCCGATTTAATGTAAATGGTGCACCACATGTATCCTTCGATTGGCACAAATTTTGGCATAGCGTTCTGAATTGATGCTGGAATGATGTGTGCTGAGTTTCGTGAAAATCGATTCAGATCTAGATATATATTTTCGTCCGATTTAATCTAAATAATGTACTAAGTTCTTATATTGCATAGCGTTTTTAATTTAATCCAGAATAATGTGTGCCAAGTTTAGTGAAAATCGGTTGAGATTTAGATATAGCTCCCATATATAGTTTCGTCCGATTTCATGTAAATGGTGCACCAAAGTCCCTATATATCTTTCGATTTGCACGAAAATTGGCATAACGTACTGAATTGAGCCTAGAATGATGTCTGGTATGTTTCGTGAAAATCGGTCCAGATTTAGATATAGCTCCCATATATATTTTCGTCCGATTTAATGTAAATGGTGCACCACATGTATCCTTCGATTGGCACAAATTTTGGCATAGCGTTCTGAATTGATGCTGGAATGATGTGTGCTGAGTTTCGTGAAAATCGATTCAGATCTAGATATATATTTTCGTCCGATTTAATCTAAATAATGTACTAAGTTCTTATATTGCATAGCGTTTTTAATTTAATCCAGAATAATGTGTGCCAAGTTTAGTGAAAATCGGTTGAGATTTAGATATAGCTCCTTACATTATAGATTGATTTAAAGTAATTGACGCACCAAGGAACCAATATATGGCTGAAAGGAACAAAACGTACTGAAATTAGTATAACCTAACCTGTGACAAGTTTCGTTGAAATCGGTTCATATTTAGATATAGTATCCATATATAAGTAAATTGTGCATCAAACTCCTAATATTTGTTAGATTGACATCAAATTTTGCACAACGTACAAAATTGAGCATAGAATAACGTAGTAGATTTTCTAGAAGTACAGACCTAGCTCAACGGATGAACTATTGACATTTGTTTGAAGTCGATTTACATAATTTTGTTCCATTGTAACAAACGAATGACATGTTTATGGATAGATCTAGGTCGTTTCGCATTTAGATAAATATCACATATGTTATTTTATACAATTTCATGATAATAGTCCTGTTTAATATACCCATAGTGGTGAAGGGTATCATATAGTCGGCCCCGTCCGACTTTACTGCTTTCCTTACTGATTTTATTTGCCATTGATATAAGATCCCCTCAAGTGCTTACGTACGATACGCAGAAGTTTGCAGGAGGACAGGAAAAAAGTGGACAAATAAATATCAATGACATACCAGTCTTATTATTCGGTTATCAATTGAATTACATTTTTGGTAGTGGTGCTGGCCATTGATACAATTTTGATCGTAATACAAAGTATTTGTAGTCTATTCCAAATTGCATGTAATAGAGGTATTGAGTTCGGCCGAAATGAGAGAAGATTTCAAGCTTCAGAGTTCTTAATCAGGACTTATTCTCAAAATCGTTTGCATCGTTGTTTTTTATAAAATTTATATAGACATAATTTTATATATATTTTCAAGGACCATCAAACATTACCCAACTAGGCCCACATGGTATAATTATACAAGGCAGTTTCATGCAGTCATATGTTTCCAATTTTTTTGGAAACATATGGAAACATATTTGTTCATTGGCTAAATTATTTATATTTATAAATATTTTGAAGTTCCCTGCATCTAAAACGTATAAATATAAGTTGTATCAACCATGATTAAATATCGAAAGCAATGTACAGCTTTAGAAAATATAATTTGTTTAATTTATGTAAAATTTGCCAATTTTTATGGAATTTATTTCTAATTTTATGTGAAATTGATATACGAATTCCAAATTAAAATGACATGCTAGGCCCACTAAAACGAGTTTTTTTTTAATTTTTTATTTAATTTTTTTAATCTTTAAAGCATGCGACGCCTGTTAGGATGCATCTGTTGAATACACTCAAAGTGGTTCCGTCAGATCGTCGTTCCGTCCGACATTACTACTTTCCTTACTAATTTATATTTGGGATGGTCATAAAGTAGAAAAATCTCCCTGCAAAAATATCAATATTTGTCAGGTATCGGCATAGCCCCGTGTATAACACAATTCTTCAACACTGTTTGTCTTCATTTTTATACTCTTCACCACACTGTGGTACAGGGTATTATGTCTTTGTGCATATGTTTGTAACAGGCAAAAGGAAACGAGATAGACACATGGTTCCTTTTGAGAATATGCATTGAATCACTTTCTAAGTCGATTTATGTATGTCCGTCCGTCCGTCTGTCCGCCTGTCTGTCTGTCCATGTTAAATTGTAAACAAAGTTCAGGTCGCATTTATGATCCGAATTGGATGAAATTTGGCATAGGTCACTTATTCGGCCCAAGGACGAACCCTATTGATTGGGAAAAATGGGTTCAGGTTTAGATATAGCTCCCATATATATATTTAACCGAATTAATGTAAACGGTCCCTATATATCATTCGATTTACACGAAAATTGGTACAGCCTAATCATTTAGGTCTAGAATGATGTCTGCCAAGTTTCGTGAAAATCGGTTCAGATTTAGATATAGCTCCCATATATAGTTTTGTCCGATTTCATGTAAATGGTGCACCAAAGTCCCTATATAACCTTCGATTTGCACCAAATTTGGCACAACGTACTGAATTAAGCCTAGAATGATGTGTGCTAAGTTTCGTGAAAATCTGAAATCTGGTCCATTAAAAATGTGACGTCTGTTAGGATTCATCTGTTGAATATACCCAAAGTGGTGAAGGGTATTATGGGTATTATATAGTCGGCCCATTCGACTTTACTACTTTCCTCACTGGTTTATATTAAAATAGTTATCTGATTTGTTCCATGTGTTGCGGTTGGGTAGTCGTTACGGGGAATAGTCAATGTTTACCCTACAAAGACTATTTAGCCATAGCCATTCCGCCTTCTAAAGATATTGTGATAAAAAAACTCAAACATGATGATAATGAAATATATCGGCAGACATTTAGTCATATCCTCAAAATAGTAATACCTCCTGAAGGAAAGAATCGAGATAAACAATTAAAATATTTGGTTCAAAATTGGCATATACCGGTCATTAATTAAGCATAGCCCTCATATAATGATATCCCCAAATATTAACTATTTCCTACACTATGTAATCAATATTGGTCTCTCTTTAGGCATAGCCTCATATAACTTTGTAATCTAAATTACAGTAGTTTGAGGATTTTATACTCTACAATGCGTTATCAATATCAGTCCACTTTTTGGATCTTACAGATTTTAGGAAAAATCCCCATTAAAAATTGCTGAAGTTTGTATTTGGTATACATAATGGTTTACATAAATCGGTTTCTAGAATTATTGGTATATGCCCACTTTTTGGTATGTTCCCTATATTTTCATTGCATGTATCTGTCAGTATAACTATGGTGGAGGGTATCCAAAGTTCGGCTCGCCGAACCTAACGCTTTTTCACTTGTTTAAAAATATCCAGGTTTTGAGGCCTTCAAATGGTATTTAAAAAATGTATTGTAAATATATCTAAATCTAATCCCTTTTAAGCAAATTTTAATACACGTTATTGTGGGCCCATTTTGGTTGATCACAACCGTACAAAGGTTGGGACTGTGGTACACCATAGTGAAATCGGACGAAAATATATATGGGAGCTATAACCCACTCTAAACCGATTTTCACTTATTTTAATAGGGTTCGTCCTTAGCGATAATAAATGAACTAAGGTGTAGCATAAGAAGAATATGTTATGCCATTCTTTAAAAAAATCCACGCCTTGGTGGTTTTGGCGTTATAGGCTCTAAACATTATTACGTACGTATTCGAGCTCAATATCTCCCTGATTTATTTTACACATTCGTCTAAATGGCTCACTTTATACACCAATCGATTTAATAAAACTTCTATTTTTAGATTTCTATTGCTTTGACGGACGGCTAGGCAATGTGCCTTTCTATATATATCATGCATTTTTTTTTTTTAATTGAAGTATTATCCCTTCCCTCCTTTCGATAGGTGCCAGCATATGTCTTGGCCATTTTAATTGTCACATATTAATGTTTTTGGTATTTATGTATATAATAATTTTCGGCAATGGTGAATTTAAATTCCTTTTTTCCAAAATTGATTATTATTACATGGATTTTAAAATTTAATTCCGAACTCGAAGAAATTTCTATATTAAATCATTGTGGATAGAGAAGAAAAACATTTACGGCAATTCTCGCCTAAAATCGTCTAATGGACGAATATGGGAACAAAAGGCAATTAGTACTATTCCGTTTTCTTAAAATGTCATATCATAAGTTTTCCTATTTTTCTATCTGTTCACCCCCTTTGACAAAACAAATTTGCCGAAAAAAGGGGGAAGCCTGAAAAAAAAGATATTAATGTCAGACTATTCAAAATGAAGAGGTTTCTATATTTCATTGAAATGTCTAGCGGGTTGTGCTTGATGTGTGTGTTCAAAACATCATTTTATGATGTTGCGTCTGACGGCGCGTTACCTTATGGCAGACAAGTGTTAATGTCACCATTTTCAAACTCGTCATCATCATCAGCAGTAGCATCACGTGTAGTAGTAGAAGCAGCAGACGCCAAATCATCAATGACAATATCTGAGTGTGGGGAAAATGGTGTGCCGGGAGGGGGTACTTAACACGCACGTACCACATATATATACGCACACAGATAACACCATCTAATGATGGAACTGATTAACTCAAATCAATTGTTTGCTGTTAAAGGCTATACCAAATGCTAATGAACGTCGCTTATTTTTGGAAAAATAAAATTTATGGCAATTTTATTGTTTCGGAAAACTCGGAAGAAAATTACATTTTTATTCTTTTAACACTTGCTGTTAGCCATTTTTGCGGTTATGTCTGCGACATCAGACCAGACGTAGCCATACGTAGAAGAAATCCAAGCCAATTGACACATGTTATTCATTTGGGGGGAGGGAGGAAGCCGATAAAGAGACACTAAACTTAATTGTTGACAATACCTACCAATTCCAGATTTTATGGTAAATTTTGTATTAGTTTTATCGCATTTCATTTCACTTGTGTGAAAAGTCGTAAAATGCCACTACATTTTCTAAGTAGGGAGGTGCTATAATGATTGTCTCCTTCGAAGGTGTCTCCCTCCCAAGAGATGTTTGTTGAAAAAAGTTTTTCTTTTTTTATTTTCCCTGTTGATTGATTTTCTTCGACATGTGTGGTTGACTTGACGACTGTTGATTCCTTGAAACAAATATTTAAAAATCCATGTTATTGTGACAGTTGTGGCCGAAATTTGTTGTAAAATTCTTGGAAACGTCCAAAACGCATAAAATCAGTTGTAAAACTTGTGATTTTGTTTTTATAGATTTTTAATGCTTATAATGTATGTTTAAATTTTTGGTAGCACAAAGAACATTTGTAAAGAACAAACATTTGTAAACTAAAAAGGAATTAAATTAATTTTCATTGCTATGGAATTATTCTACGTCAATGGATTACATTTTATTGCGTTGCAGAAGATAAAGATGGAAAACATGCCTCATTAAAGCAAATTATTGGCTTAAGAATTTTGTAACATGAAGAAATGTTTTTAAATGTATCGAAATTTTAACAACCTCAACCATATGGTGGACAATATGCTAATACTGTCATTCTGATTCAGGACAATTATATGCAAGAATTATGCGATATCGAACTGTCTTTGTATAGACTCCGCCTCCAATGTCAGTTGAAACCTGACTTCGAATTTTTGGTCGCTGTATTTGGCATAGCCCAAATGTGAAGACCCTTTAAACATTTCCCAAATATCGATGGTCATAGGCACATTTCGAGACGGAAGTGAGTGCTATTTGACATTCCGGGTTCTTGATTTGTAAAACAGTAGACGGGTTCCAACTTAGGTCTATTTAATGTAATGTAATGGTCCTAGTCGTGTTTACAATCACTCCGGCCTCTTGGTAAATAAAAATCCTTAAAATTTATGACAATTCTGATGACACTCCGGCCTCTGACTAAATAAAAACTCTTAAACATTAAGACAATTCTGATTTCATGTAGTTCTCATATCTACAGGGGGTTTTATAAATATATAACCGACATTCACCGACAACATTTTTATTTTGGATATAATGTAACAAGGATACGTCTTACAATCGAAATACAAATGCAGATCAACCAGACTGTGGTACAGGGTATTATGTCTTTGTACGTAACAGGCAAACGAGATAGACAAATGGTTCGAACGAAGTACAGGTCGCATTTATAATCCGAATTGAAAGAAATTTGGCACATCTCATCTATTTTGCCAAAGGACGAAATTGGGAAAATCGGTTCAGATTTAGATATAGCTCCCATATATTTCCGTTCGAGTTAATGTAATTGGTGTACCAAAGTCACTATATATCCTTCGGTTTGCTTAGAAGGATGTAAACTAAGTTTGGCGAAATTCGGTTTAGATATGAATATAGCTCCCAAATATATTTTCGTCTGATTTTATGTAAACGTTGCACCAAAGCCTCTATATTTCCTTAGATATGTACGAAATTTGGTATAGCGTACTGAAATGAGTCTGGAATTATGTGTACTAAGTTTCCTGATAATCTAACATTTGTCGGATTGACACGGAATGACGTTATTGCGTTTTGTAGAAATTGGTGCAGATGCAGTCTAAGCTTCCATATATATTTTCGACAAACTTACGAAAAAGTATAGGATTCTAATTTATTTATTTTGCCGATTTGGCCACATTCTGTAATCATTCTACATATTACTGCTGAGATCTTTTCAATCTGGTTCTACATCTAAGTCTATTTTAAAAAAACGAGCGGGATGTGCTTGACAATTGATGAAGTGTAGCTTGTCATATGGACCGTTACCACATGCTGGCCAGATATTATGCCTTGAGTCTGCTACACCACCCTGATCACAATTGTATCAAAACCACTCCGTAGCTTCTGCTATTGGTGGCAGGTATTCTCCCCCGTCTCATATAAGTACTGCCTGAAGAGATAGGCCTGAAGAGATAGTTTACGACTCAATACTCTTATTTTTGTCTTCTTGCTCTTTGCGTGCCCTATGAATTGCGGTTAAAATAACTAGCGTGTCTCTTTAAATCCTTCACTTCAACTCTATTAAGTGAAACAGAAGTCTGATCATTCTTCCTGTCTATGATCGAGAGCGACTTAACCGTTGCCCATAATGTAATCGATCCGATCTGGAGTTGCATCCCTTCTGATGATGGTATAATCCCAATGCTACGACATTCGTCAGCAGACACGATGGGTACGTCCCCATTAACCGTACAAAACATTGAGCTATCAATTTGCTCGGTCAGCGCAATGCTCCTCTGCTTATTGCCTGGAGAATCAAATCAGATTATTACCTTCCAAAATATAGCATGTGATTGCTACCCCATATATTCCGTATATAGATCACTAGAGTCAATCGACTTAGGGCCTATGTCTAATTAACAGGGACAACTTTTGCTTTACTCTGCCCCAAAAACCTCATGTGAATATTCTGGAAAATTTGCTGTAAACCTTCAAAATATCTATATTGAAGCAGTAAATTCCGTTCAAGACTAATTTCAAATTAGAAATTTTCAATTTACACATCAAAATATCTTTGATACGACTAACTTCCTTAATGAGGATGTGAATCATGGATGAATTTAGTAAACATTAAATCCATCCAATGATTCACTTTACCCGTTATAAAAAAACCTTTAATTTTTATAATACCTTTTATAATACCAATACAAATAACCCTTTCAAAAATCCAAATTGTCAAGATCTTAATTTTTCAAGCATTCCCGTTTCTCCACAAAAAAAAAAAAAAAAAAAACCGAAAAATCCTAAAAAATTACCATAAACATTCCCTTAAAAAAATTTTAAATTGCCTACAAGAGCCAATCACCATGGCAATGACTTCCTTGAACTCATCATCAGGTTACACAGTCAAGGAATGGTCACAAAGCTGATGTCATTTCAAGGAGCCGATAACAAATGTCCTACAAACCCATAACATAACTTAAACATTCACTTTTAGTGTCACATGTTGGCGACAACAACCACCAATAATCCGGCAAATAATCGAATGGAATCAAAGCCAATCGAATACCGCTGCTTACCCAAATAACCCGAAAAAAGAAAAACAACAGCAAACTGGTCGGTTTGGATGAGCAACGGATGTCGAAGGAAAAAGGCATGCATACATACTGTATGGTGGAGGGAGGATCAATGAAATTAAAACAAATTAACTGATGATCAGTGTCAATTGGTATGCTTAAAACACGTAAATTCAAATCACACGGCAGAGAGATAACGACCAATGGAAATAACAACAAACAGCAATAACAACAACGACAATCGCAGCACACTTGAATGCAGCAGAAATCGAAGATTCCTGTCTACAAAAATAACACCAACAACAAACTTCAGCGAAAAAAAATTAAATCTCCACTACCATTAAACATGTAATCCAAACCAAGCCATTATACCAACGGCAATATCGACGAAAAAATTGGACAGACCGTCCGAAAAAGAGGAAACAATTCGTTTGCTGTTTTGGTATTGGCCAGGCGTCTTGACTTTGACTCTGGGTGTGAAATAAGCCTTATAGCAGGTTGTGTGGTGATCGTTGTTGTTGTGGCATTTTTTCGCTGTTTTTGTATTTTGCTGCTCTCATATTGTCGTTCTGTGTGAATTTATTGGTATGGCGGCGACGATTCGCCAAATTCCCCATCAATTTGGTATCGATGAATTTTAACGATATTTGCAATTAATAACTGTCAATTTTTATTTTGTACACTATGGTATCTGTGTTGACCAACTATGTTTTGGAAGGAAATGCAAGTATGTTGTTAAAATATCACGGTATGCATATATGTATACATATGTGCCTAGATGCCGAAAGCAATTAAACGAGGTGGTGAAGGAAATTAAGGAAGACATTCCGTATTCATATTCTGTCTAAGAGATATATAGTTTGCGCATTGAAAATAAAGATCGAAATCGGGTCCATATCAAAGCGAGGACCATACCTGTAATAGCTTTGCTAGCTCTCAAAGTGTTTTAAATCGTACGTTACATAAAAGTTCCCGAACGATTAAAAGTATTTTGAAACGTTCTGACCCTACACAACTATTTTATCAGGGTATTATAGTTTTGTGCAGCCCCAAGAGTTTGTAACGCCGCGAAATATTGGTCCAAGACTTTGATCGAGTATATCGATCGACATATCTCGACTAGCTGAGTCGATCTAGACATGTTTCAATTACAATTTGTAAACAAGGTACAGGCGACAGATATGGACCAATCTTCACGAAATTTTGCATGTAGGATGGGTTCTGGCCAATGAAGACCCCTATTGTTATTGGAAAAGATCGGTTAATATTTAGGGGATGAAATACTTTATTTTTTTCGGTTTTTCTGGTCACTCCAGGGTCCGCAATTATGGCCCAAACATCGCGAATTCTGGCATGGAGAAGGGGATCGGGTCAAAGAATAAGCATGCATGTTTTGATAAAGATCGGTTAATATTTAGCGGGTCAAATGGACCCTGACTTTTGTGTGAAAAATGACAAAATTTGCATTCTATGGCGTATATATTTACTCCTGAAGGACATAGACCCGATTAGGTGATAGTATATCCAAGAGGAGTGGTTGGCCTTTAAATTGATACCAATTATGTTGTCGTATGTGATCGGATGTGGGAGTTACACTTAAATATTTACAGGTGCTTATGTATTCAGATATTATTTAGTAACCCCTTACCACACTAGAGAGCGGAAATATAGCGCTGATCGCTTTGAAATTTTCCATGAGGTTCGGGTTATGGTCAAGGACAACGCCTATAATTTTCGGTTATGATCAGATAATAATTGTGGGATGAAGTGGACCGAAAACATAATTTTTTGTTGATTTTTTTCTAGTCGATCTATAGGCCGCAATTATAAGCCAAACGTCACAACACAACCCACGGTGAAGGGAATATGGACAAGTTATTAGAAGGACTGTACTGAATATTAGTAATATTCGGAAAATATGTCAGTGTAAGGAAAAGGTGCTGTTGACCTCTAATGGGGCAAGAGGGTGCAAAGATCAAGAAATATTGTCCAGGCTCGGAATAAACACCAGCAGAAAGTTAGAGTTCCGTGGTAGTTGTGTAGGGTATCGTATGGTCGGCCCCGTCCGACTATACTGCTCCGCTCACTGGTTTTAACTTGAATTAACATATAACAGGTAATTCGTTTGGAAATGTGTTAACACCATATTACTAAAATTAGGTGAGACCTGTGTATGGAAGCTACTTTAAGACATGGAATGAAATCAATTTGCTAAAACCTTCAAAGTACCGAAAATTGGGGGACGAAATACCATAATATGGGGACTACAATAAAGCATTTCAATAGAAAAAATCCTGTGAGGATTGCTGTGAGCAATTTCAGAGCTCTACCTTAGCTCTACGAACAAGGTTTTTCGAAATAGAATTTTCTTCTGATCAAGAATATATACTTTATGGGGTCTCCAGAGAATTTCCATTTTTTGCAAACCGAAAACCAAGTACAGCAGTAATGCTATACTATGAAAACCCTAATACTCAATTACAGCCAAGCAGGCTAAAAAGTCCCTCCAAAATCCTAAAAATACCGAATATTGGTAGGTACCGTTATTTTGGGGGGATATCCTGAAACTTTGGTCAATATTACATTTTTTTAGTACGAAGATGAACTATGCAATGAGAACCCAAAATACCAAATTACATCAAATTTGGTTGAATAACTGTATACAATTTTATAAACACGGAATATTAGGGAGGGGGAGTCACCGTTAAATGGGGAGCTAAAAAACACGTTGACCGATATATCACATATGCAATACCACATATCCTAGGATCTCTATAATGATTTCAGCAGATAGACATATACGCATAAATCGATAAAGAATTTTATTCGGATCATGAATATATATATTTTATGAGGTCTCCGGTGAATATTTCGAGGTGTTGCATATGGAATGACAAATTTAATATTCACTCCATCAATATTGAGAAGGAAACGGCCATGAGAGTTCATCGGCAGATGAAGGTTAAACTAGTTCCAGTATTCTCTTTCGTCCGGAAAACCCTAGCCGGAAAGATGAGACGAATATTTGATAGAAATAGTGCGTTGGGCAAACTGATGAAAAAGATCGACATTGAGATGAAGAATGCGGCCAACAATAAAATCTGTGATCGCCTTTTTGGAATTCAGCGAGGAAATAAAACTGAAGCCGGTGAGGAAATGGAACATTTAACAAATTCGAACAGCAATAGTCTTTGTCAGAGGTTTGGAGAATGGGTTCACATCATGGCAAGGCATGCTCGAAGTTTTTGATCTATAGAACATGACACTTTTAATGAGGAAGTGGGGGATTTTCCACAGGGTCGAGAAGGTTGTTATTGTTGTAGCAGTCCTACTAATTTTACACTAATTTTACAACAGGCAAAAGGAAACGAGATAGATACATCACTTAGAATCACTTTCTAAGTCGATTTATGCATGCGTGTCCGTCCGTCTGTCCATATTAATTGTAAAAAAAGTACAGATCGCATTTATAATCCGAATTGGATGAGAGTTGACATAGGTCACTTATTTGGCCCAAGGACGAACCCTGTTAAAAATCGGTTCAGATTTAGATATATGGTTTCGTCCGATTTTCAGTAAAGCTCCAAAATATGGCCTATTGACACAAAATTTTGCACAACGTACTGAAGTTAGTATAACCAACGGTGTGGAAGGTGTGAAATCGGTTCATATTTAGATATAGCGTCCATATATAGTTTCGTCCGATTTTCAGTAAATGGGGCATCAAAGCTCCAAAATATGGCCGATTAGCACAAACTTTTGCAGAAAGTTCTGTAGTTAGTGTAACCTAACGTTTGGAAACTTCCGTTGATATCGGTTCTGATTATACCCAACACAACTATGTTGTCAGGGTATTATAGCTTTGTGCAGCCCCAAATATTTGTAACGCCGCGAAATATTGGTCCTAGACCTACCTTTAAGTATACCGATCGTCATATCTCCACTAGCTGAGTCGATTTAGACATGAGTGTCCGTCCGTCTGTCCGTTGTAAACACGATACAGGCCACAGTTATGGACCAATCTTCACGAAATTTTGCATGTAGGATGGGTTCTGGCCAATGAAGACCCCTATTGTTTTTGGAAAAGATCGGTTAATATAAAGGGGATGAAATGGACCATAAACTTTATTTGTATCGATTTTTCTGGTCGCTCCAGATGCCGCAATTATGGCCCAAACACCCAAAATTTTTTGCAATAGTCAAGTAATTCGAAAATTAAAAATTGCTTTTTGAGAAAGCAAGGGGAGATTCGGAATAGAGGGAAAGAAGCCTGCATAATTTAAAATAACAACAACATTCACGATGAAGATGAAAGAATTCGAAAAAGACAAAGAAACGCAATTCTTGTAAAATATTTTGATAAAGTGAGATATTGTTTGAAGGTAGGGGTTATACTTTGGACCCATTCGTGGTCGCTGCAGCGTTGCTTTTAGCATAACGAAGTGGCTTGAATATCCTGGACCCAATTTACCACGGTATATGATATTAGGTATTTTGATTTTATGTATTAAATACCTTTATTTTACATTATCGTAATTAATATACCAACCAATGTACAACTTAATTTCCATAGTGAACTTTTGCGTTTTCCATTCAACCACAACCACAGTCATCTGCAATGTGGCCTCTACGAAAACGAACCGAAAATTAGGTTTATGGACAAAAGTTTCTGGGTCATTTGATTGATAAATTCCAAATCTAAAATCTAAATGGTTATTTCGATTGGAGTTCTCTAAAAAAAAAAATGTTGTTAATAACTTCATCTTAATTTTCAATATTCACCACTGCTGTGTGGAAATCATTAATAAACACATTAAAATTTTGCGATTATTCTGTTCGTTTTGGTAAATAGAATAGCCAGCATGCAATCGAATGATGATGTTGCTTCTGCAGTTCATGATGCATCATCATCTCCGACAGCAGCACCAGCACCACTGAGAAGTATCATCCGAAACGCCAACGTTCATCAATACAAAATTAAACCCATCATTATTTGGTTATTCCGTTTTACGAAACCATTGTTACGTTTAATTCCGTTTCTCAGTTTTTGTTTGATTTCGATTTTTTGGGGCAATGCTGCGGATTCTCTACTTCAGTATTGTATTGAACTTTGACATGGGTCTGATATCGGCTGCACCAACTGTTGGCTGAATCTAACTGAGGCAGACAAACGGTCGTTTGCTGTGATTACATTTTCAACCAGCTTCGTTTTGATGTCAAATCTCCAAAGACGAATCAGCGCGGAACAGACTCCCACACCGACAAATACACACAAAGCCTCAGCCATTGGTCACAAAATAGATGATGTTGATACCAACACCACCACCATCATCATCATCTCTGTACTACCAATAGACTTGGCTGCCACAATGATGCTGTAATAATGGCTTTGACCATTAAAAATTATAATGTCTAAAATTGGCATGAAAAAATATAGAAAAAGCGACAGCCATAGCAATAATCAAATTGAAATATTTCAAGATGATTTAACGTTGATATCTTAGTCAAATAAACGAATGAAAAAAATTAAATTTGCTTTATTTCTTCTACGGTTTGTCTTCTTTGTGGATTAATAAGAAACAAGTAACTTCGAGCATTGTAGAATTTGTTATACATTTCAACAAGATCGACTTATTTTAATATTGAATCGGAATCGTATGACTAAAAAGCCTATACTCACTTTAGCTGGTGTATAAAACCTCCATATTCTCTTCGTTTTCCCAACCATTTGTCACCCTATGTTTCTCAAGACGACAGTCAAAAACATATTTCAAAATTCTATTTCTGTATCATACTGCATAATAAACTTAATATAAGTTCCACATTGTAGCACACGTATAATTGAAGAATATTGTTCAGTTTTTGTTTTGCATTCACAAAAAGTGTTACAAGGCAGAGTTTAATGTTGCATTGTTTCAATACTTTGTTTTTTGCAAAATTTTATTGAATTCACCTTAAGCGTAACACGTGCTGAATTCGAAAATGTTTTTATTGATGATGATTATTACATATTGTATCACTGAATTATTTATTTTTATACCCACCACCATGTATGGAGGATATATAAATTTTGATATTCCGACCCTATACATTATATAAGTTATTGATCTAAGACAATCTAGCCATGTCCGTCTGTTATAATCACTCCACTTCGCAAAGGAATAGAGATAAGGTGCTGACATTTAGCATTGGCTAATCTTTGGTCTGCAGGCAGGTCAAGTTCCACCATAAGGTGGAGGGTATATAAAATTTGACATTCTGATAAAGAATACAGATCACAGTGCTATTGACGACATATAACATCTGTCTGTTGAACTCTAATATAGCTCGCAATGTAGTATTGGTATTGAGAATGGGATATATATCGCTCCACGTTTTGGTATAGTCCCCGCCAAATTTTCGAAATTTTTGAGACGTTTTTCAACGAAGTTGGATGTAATTTGTTATGTTGAGTTGTGGTATAATAGTAAATTTTCCTACTGAAAATGATTAATATGGGTCCACATTTTAGGGTAACTCCTATATAGCGCTACCCCCCTTTATTCGGTATTTTCTGTGTTTGAGGTACGTTTTTCAACAGAATCAGCTGAAATTTCGTATTTTTTATTCACTTTGGTTATCAAATATGCAAATCTACAAATATTGGCTTATGTTTCGGGATTTCCCCATGTAACGGAATCTCCCAATATTTGATATTTTAATGGCTTTGCGCATATGTTTCTATTTATTTGGTTGTAATTAGTTTTTTGGGTTATGGTGTGGTAGTAAATCTTCCCATTATAAGTTATCGATATTTATATACTTTTAAGAAAGTCTCCATATAACGCTACACACCAAAGTTCAAAATTTTTCGGATATTGAGCACTTGTTATGAACATTTTGGGAACAATTTAATATTTTGGACTCTCATTGAGTAACAAATTGTACTACATTAAACATTATCAACAAAGGCCAATGTTTCTATGTAGCCTCCATTATTCGGTTTTTTGTGAGGTTTTGGAACGTTTTTATACCCTTCACCACACTGTGGTACAGGGTATTATGTCTTTGTAAATCGAGATAGACCCATGGTTCCTTTTGAGAATATGCATAGAATTACTTTCAAAGTGGATTTATGCATGTCCGTCCGTCCGTCTGTCTGTCTATGTTAAATTGTAAACAAAGTACAGGTCGTATTTATGATCCAAATTGGATGAAATTTGGCACATGTTACTTATTTGACCCAAGGTCGAACCCTATTGAAATTGGGAAAAATCGGTTTAGATTTAGATATAGCTCCCATATAAATTTTCGTCCGATTAAAGGTATATGGTGCACCAAAGTCCCTATATATCTTTCGATTTGCACGAAATTTGGCACAGAGTACTGCATTAGGCCCAGAATGATGTGTGCCAAGTTTCAAGAAAATCGGTTCAGATTTAGATATAGCTCTCATATATAGTTTTCTCTGATTTTATGTAAATGGTGCACTAAAGTCCTTATATATCTTTCGATTTGCACAAAAATTTGCATAGTGTACTTTGCATAGTGTACTGAATTGATATAGTCCTATATATTTTTTCTTTCGTTTTATGACGTGTGCCAACAATTTTGTTTCGAGAAAATCGGTTCAGATTTATATATAGCTCCCATATATATTTTCGTCCGATTTAAGGAAAATGGGGCACCAAAGTCCCTATATATCTTTCGATTTGCACGAAATTTGGCACAGAGTACTGCATTAGGCCCAGAGTGATGTGTGTCAAGTTTCGAAAAAATTGGGTCAGATTTATATATAGCTCCCATATATATTTTCGTGCGATCTAAGGTAAATGGGGCTTCCAAGTCCGTAAATATATTTAGATTTGCACGAAATATGGCACAGGGTACAAAATTAGGTCCAAAATGATGTATGTTAAGTTTCTTGAAAATCGGTTCAGATTTAGATATAGCTCCCATATATATTTTCCTTCGATTTAATATAAATGGTGCATCAAAGTCAATATATATCTTTCGAATTGCACGAAATTTTGCATGGCGTACTGAGTTAAGTCTAGAATGATGTGTGCTAAGTTTCGTGGAAATTGGTTCAGATTTAGATATAGCTCCTATATATTTTTTCTTTCGATTTTATGTAAATTGTGCACTAAAGACCCTAAGTTTTTCCAGCTGACACACAATTTTGCACAATGAAATAAATATAAATTAATCTCTGGTTAATATAAATTAATGTCTGGCAAGTTTAGTTGAAATCGATTCAGACTTAGATATAGGATCAGATATTTATCTGACCAAATGAAATCTGTTGAATATACCCAAAGTGGTGAAGGGTATCGTATAGTCGGCACCGTCCGACTTTACTTTCCTTACTGGTTTAAACTCGTTTAGCACAAAAAAATTGATCTAGGACCTAGCATATTTTTTAGCATTTTTTATTTTTTCCGGTATTTTTTAAAAAAGTCGGTATTTTTGGTTTCATCCCAAATTTCTAAATGTTTCACGATGTGAGTTGGATTTTCCAATGTTAGAAAAGTGTCAGTAAATCTGAACAAGTAAAAAAGCCCGACCGGTCAAACATTTTATACCCTGCACATTGTGGTGTGCATCAAAATTTTCTTAAAAAATTGTCCGGTACTTCATATGGTGGATGTGGTATTGTCTGTTTTAATATTGCAGCCACTTCGATGAATAAAAGGTTTGTAAAACCTCAAAAGTACACAAATAGGACTAAATTTTATATGTGACGTATGTCCAAACATAACCTACGTAGGAAATCGTCTGCATAAATAGGTTATACCCTAAAATATTTATTTTAGCTTAAAAATACCGAACATTTGGCGGTACTTGTATATGCAAACCTTGACACAGTTTGATAATTATCTGCATATATGCCAGCCTCCAAAACACCACTTTGGTGAGAAAATGTGGTCATAGACTTAAAAATTGTTATAAGGCAGCTACCGGCATTAATTCATTAAAATCAAAAGTATTAAATTATAGTCAATTCGGACTTCCCAAAATGTCGAAAAATGTGGGGTACCACTCTTTGGGAGCTACACCGAGTAAAATCCAATAATAAAAACTTGTGGTAGAGCTATTCTCTGTCCAATGAAAATTCAAAGCCACTTCGGTTGAAAAACGAGCCCAAAGACGCCAAAACACCGACTAATAGAGGTACCGCTCTATTGGTGTTATTATACAATACAATATTGGTGTTAGAGCTTTGAAAATTTTCACAGATATTGTTACTACTTTAAGGTGTTTGGTATTCGTGGTATGGTATAAAAATTTCGGACGGGCCGAATTTAACAATGCTGTTTATTTTAGATGATCGTGATCGTGCCCATATATATATATACCCTACCACCATTTTATTAAGCCAGTAAAAAGGCCTGTTGTGGGTTTTAGAAAAGAAATAATGTTTATATAAGACATATGTAGATTGGTCTCCCTTATCTACTTCTACGAATTAACGAAGTCTTTCAGTATTTTTCACTCACATCCTTGAATTCGGTCAGTTCGTGAACACTTTAATTCCCCAGGAATTGGGTCGATGGTTTGCAAAAGCAGGACAGTGGTATGACAAAAGTTCCAACTTTTCGATGCATCCTATCTAATGTAAATGTGCCGGCAGGCAGATGTCTCGTCTGAGCAATATGATCGTTTCTTCATTTAGGACTCCCCATAATATATTTCTGCTCTTTTCAGTCCGTTCGTTATTCTGAAGAAATGTTTGGGTATGTTTCGTCCATGACCCCACATCTAGACGTGTTGGTCATTGCTCACATCTAGTGGGTAGATCAGTGGCACTTCTGACTCGTTAGGTATTCATCGAATATTTGTTATAGTTAGTCCGGAGTTTGATCTTAAGAATCGTATTGAGATCTAACAGGCGAATATATACTATACGTTCCTACTATTCTAGAGCCCCATGCATTTGTCCGCTAGCTCATCAGTCTGTGTCTGCCACCAGAGTTTCACTTCATTTATCTACACTTATTTGGGAACTCTGGGAAGAAGAGAAACACATATTGCACGGGTTCTAGGTCGAGTAATTTATGTGGTTTAATTCAGAGACCTTGTTTTAATAGCCTAATGTTCCGGGTTTGCTCGAAAAGTATAAAAGCATTGGTGACATTTTCCATCAGAGCCATTGTTGCCGTCTTAATCGAAAGGATGTTTATTTGCATGGCCCAATAATAAGGTCTTTGATAAGGCCAGAAGATTTCATCCGATGCTTTTAATTATGTGAAAACGTAAACAAAAATTTTGACAGTTTGGGAGATTTTCTACCAAAATGGTCGATTTATTGAGCATGTATATTTGAATGCTCGATTAAATTCACCCTCAATAAACGGTCTTCTTGGGAGTCGGTCATCTAGTCCTCGGCCCCTCATATATCTTTCTGTGTGTTTCTCTCTTACTGCTTTTAGAAAGGACGAAGTTATAGTCCTCTCAAATGCTTGCATTTCGATTTTGAAGAGGACGGCGGTTTCATTTTTACCCTAGCCTCTATGTAGCAGAGCTAACCTGATCAATGAAATAATCATAGGAATAATTTGTATAGCTAAACAGCAAATACATTTCACTCCAACAGTACAAAGCTGGAACTGCATCACATAAAACATCATCAGAAGGCATTCATCTCGAATATTGTCTTATATGTAACTGTATATAAATACATTATTAATTTAAAATAATATAAAATTAGGTTATTTTGCATTTAAATCAAATAAATACAATTAAACTGGATTTTCCTATTCATGATTTGATACGATTTTAATTTGATTAGTGGCGCCATTCAGTTCATTTATAACTGGATTTGATATTCTGTTGCTGGTGTTGTTGTTATATTTTCAAAAAATATGTTTCCTTTTCAAAATTGATTAAAGATTTTGGTCACTTCCAAAAAAACACAAACGATTGGTCTCAACGATTATTGCCGTTTCGATTGGCAATTGCCAAATGGTAGTTATCTCTTAAATTACTTTTCGAAATCAACAATAAGAACTAATTTATTTATTTATGTTTAAATATAAACATTTATTATTTTAGAAAACCACAAAAATATATATAGAAAACGAAATCATAATAATCAAGATAAATTTAAATCTGGTTTTTAATATTTTTGTTGTAATTGTATGAAATAAAATAAATTATAAACGAAAATAAAAAATAAAAATTCGTTAACATTTAAAATGTTCTAGTACAGTGGTTGTGTTGCAAAATTATGGGAAGTTTTAGAAAGATATTACTTTTTGAAAAAAAAAAAACACTTTCGAAATATTAACGAACATTTGAATGCTTCAGGTCTGATACTGGCAAGGCAAATATTTATCATCAACCAGAAGATTTTGATATTCCAAATGGGGTATATTTGTCCTTCTCATTTAGAAGGTTCTAACCGCCATCCGAAAGGGTTGTAGTTTGGCATTCCGGGTATTATGACACCGACATATGTCAAAGCACAAAGTGATCAATATAGGTCCATTTTCTGACCTAGCCCACATATAAAGGTAACATCTCATTTTCGAAAATTATAAGGCTTTAGCCTGCGTTATTTAGAAACTTTTTTAAACCGAAGTGGCTGCTATTTTTATACCCTTCACCACACCGTGGTACAGGGTATTATGTCTTTGTGCATATGCTTGTAACAGGCAAAAATAATCGAGATAGACCCATGGTCCCCTTTGAGAATATGCATAGAATCACTTTCTGAGTCGATTTATGCATGTCCGTCCGTCTGTCCATGTTAAATGGTAAACAAAGTACAGGTCGCATTTATGATCCGAATTTGATGAAATTTGCACAGCTCTTTCGTTTGGCCCAAGGACGAACCTTATTGAAATTGTGAAAAATCGGTTCAGATTTAGATACAGCTCCCATATATATTTTCGTCCGATTTAAGGTAAATGGTGCACAAAAGTCCCTATATATCTCTCGATTTGCACGAAATTTGGCAAAGCGTAATGAATAAGGTCTAGAATGACGTGTGTTAAGTTTCCTGAAAATCGGTTCAGATTTAGATATAGCTCCCATATATATTTTCGTCCGATTTAGGGTAAATGGTGCACCAAAGTCCCTAAACATAATTCGATTTGCACGAAATTTGGTACAGCATAATGAATTAGGTATTGAATGATGTGTGTTAAGTTTCCTGAAAATCGGTTCAGATTTAGATATAGCTCCCATATATATTTTCGTCCGATTTAATGTAAATGGTCCACCAAAGTCCCTAAATATCATTAGATTTGCACGAAATTTGGCACAGCGTAATAAATTAGGTCTAGAATGATGTGTGTTAAGTTTCCTGAAATCGGTTCAGATTTAAATTTGACCAAATGAAAAATTTAGTATCGGTTGCAATATGACCTTACTGATTTATTCAGGGATTTTTGAGAGCGATAAGGAAATTTTCTATGTAGGTTTCAGTTTTATCTACATTTTCGGTATATTGAAGTTTCCAGCCCAGACATTTAATATTTTGTAAAATTCTCCAAAAAATCTATCATCCTAACCACAGTGCTCAGCAAAAAATATACGAATTGCAAAATAACGGCCAAAAGGTTCTAATTCCATGATCATTATTGTTTTTGATTTCATTTGCACGGAACAAAGATCTGATTGTATGGTTCTACTTAGAAACCGATGAAAATCAACAACAAATGCTGGTCTTTCCCGTTTGTATCTTTTTAAGCCATTGCCGATGCCGCCGCCTCATTTATACCCTCGGGATAAATTTAATTTTCGTATTGTTGAGAATTGAAAATTCTTTGATTTCGAGTTTAGTTCCTTGGCAAATAGTCATTCTATTCTAATTTGTTAGTGTGTCAAAATTAAACGTTTATGGGTCCAGCAGCAGCAGCAACACATCGCCCATGTCCCACACCCCCTCTCTCCCACCCTTTCTAGAAATCCTATCATAATGCTACTTATTAAACCTGTATATGTGTTAGTCTTTTGCCCACAAGTCGTTTACAATTTGGCATTGTGACTGAATTCAAAAAAATTATAGGAGTTGGGGTTTGTTTCTCTTGGCCATGGCTGCCTGCTGTTGCATGTGGTAAAGTGCTTTGGCAGCTAAAGACAACCATTTAAAACTGAGAAGCTGTCATAGCCGGTGGGCTATGAAAAACGGCAATGAAAACAAAAAAACAACAACACCAAAACAATCACAGACACCATAGCAGAGACACAAAATAGTTCCAATCAACTGTTTTGATGCCAGGACGGTTTCGGTTTTTTGTTGTTTCTTTTTTTTTGACGTTTATTTGGTTATTCGCTGCCACATTAGTGGGGGTGTTATTGGTGGTGGTGACGGTGGCATTGTTTCATTTCGATTATTTGCCGTATTGTTGTTTTGTCATAATTTTGTAATGCTCTTTTGTTTAACCCGTATGGACATGGACAGACAAATGGCAATAATTTTTATTTATTTTGTACCCATTTTTGGTGAAATATGGAAAATTTTGGCAGTGGTCCGCTGGAAATATTTTAGAACACATTTTTATTGAATAAACTGTTGAATAGAAAACAAGTAAACTATGCTAAACACTATGTAATGAAAATCATCGGAGACCCGATTTCCGGAATTTACAAAAATTGATAGGTATGTAGTATATACAATCCAAATCAGAGATAATCAGAACCAGAGATGGTCCGTCAGAAATAGTGACGTAAATGACATACATTTCCGACGTATAATACATACGTCAGAAACGTCGGAAACCCACCCAAAACCATTAGGTTTTTGACAAAATAGCTATTTCCATTAATCAATTTGGAAATTAAGTATGCTTTACTCAAATGCATATCAAATTTCAAAAATTTCTTCTCCAAAAAGTTTAGAATTTTTTATCAGTTCTAGTAAGGAATAGTCAGATGTATGGAAAAATAATACATATTCTTGAAAATAACAGTATATGGTAATAATATTCAAATAAATGACGGTTACTACATTTATTACATTTTATACAGGTGTATGACGTCTTCGACATTTACACCTTTTGACAGTCGAAAACCTAAAAATTCGTAACACGGACCATCCCTGATCAGAACCGCTATTCTAAGCTTAATTTGATACGTTGTGGACAACCTTGTAGCAATCGACAAAATTTAGTGCGTCATTAGATGAAATCGGACGATAATGTATGAACATCCAAATTTGAACATATTTCAACAAAACACTAGTAATTCAAAGCTCAATTCGGTTCGTTATGCTATATTTCTTCTTAACCCCAAAAAAAAAAAAAAAACATTGGGTGTACTATTGTGAAATCGGACAAAATTATATATGAACCAATTTTCACCAATTTCAATTGGGTTCGGTAGGCTGTCCCAAATTGCACCTTATTCGCATTATAACTATTTTGGCAGTAATACATCCACTCCGAAAATGATAATGTGTTGATCCTCAAGTGTAAATATGGATCTACTTAATTTACTTCTGCTATTTCAGACCTTTCTGTGACCTTTTAAGGGCTATATCCAATCACAGAAACCCATTTTCGGTTTATCACCATTCAAGAACCCGAAATGCCAAATTCCAGTCACTTCCGTTGAAAAATGCAACTAAAATCTTTACAAAACCGAAATGGACTGGGACCCTTATATATGGATTTTTTCGAAACATGGACCGCTATTAAGTATTTTCTGCAAAAATGTTTATCACCATTCGATATTCGCACTAGAACTCAATAGGGAAGAGCTGGGGACTGTCGTACACTGCTTACATGATGCAGAAGAAGCTGCTCCAAATGCTAACATAATTCTTTAGTGTCTTAAAGTGGCTTCAGGTAAAAGGAGATATTACTTTGAATTTCGTCGTAGTAGAAACACAACGATTATTTTTTCCTTTACCTCGACTGTGAGGAATTCAATTTAGTAATATGGGTGGTTGGGCTTCCTCTTCTGGACGGACTCTTTCAATTCAGAATTACTATAAACCTAACGAACACTTTAGTGTTTTTCAAGAAGGGATTTTAGCATCCTGGAAAGCTGCTGTGTATTAGTATTTCGGGACCGGTCTTTCTTCGCCTATTCGAGTATGAAGAGGAGAAGGAAACAATCGAACATGTTGGAACAAAAAAAAAAAAAAAAAAAAAAACATTTACAACTTTGTGATATTGAGCCACCAGTCCTAAACACTTCTTTTTATATCCTCCACTATAGCACTTTTGACATTCCATTTTTAACTCATCGAAATATCCTAAAATTTTGCATGCCACCATTTAATGAAATATTAAAAATTTGCGGTATTCAAGGGATTTTGGACCCACTTAAAAAAACGTTGGGCGACAAATCTCCCGTTTAAAATTATAGATATTGATCTACTTTTTCGAATAGCCCTTATATCACGATACGCCAAAAATTTTAGGGTGGCTTGGGCACATTTCTCAACTAAAACCGTTGTAATTTGGCATTTTTAATTCCAACTTGGTACGAAATTGGAGATACGACGATATATGCCAACTGCAAAGGAATTTGTCTCCCTCCCATCGCATATAACCTTTGAACGAATTGAGAAGGAGTCTGACAAACTGGGTCTGGCAGTAAATGGCGAGAGACCAATCTGATGTAATCACCGCGCAAGACGTCCTGTGGACTCGGACCAACTGTGGAACTTGAAAACTACTGCTTCGAAGTAGTGAATGATTTTATATACTTCTATACCGCCATAACCGAAACACCGAAGAAGAACAATGTTGCCCAATAGATGCTACTATGGTCTGAGTAAGCAACTCAAAAGCAAGACCACCTCTCGCCAGACCAAACGCACACTATGCAAGACGCTGATACTACCCGTGCTGTTGTATGGATCAGAAGAATGGGTACTTGCGCAAGCAGATGAGGCAGCTCTTGGAGTGTTTGAGAGAAAAAATCTTTGGAACATCTATAGGTCGATCTGCGTCGACGGTGAATATCGTACGAGCTGTACCATATATACTCGTACTTTTGGTTATTGTAGGTTGTGATATGGAAGTAAATCTTCTTACTAAAAACTATCAACATAGGGAAACCACCATATAACGCTCCATCCCAAAATCCATATTTTACAGAGCTTGAGGACGTTCAACTAATTTGGTAGAAAATTTAATATTTTGGTTTCTCATGGAGAAGAAAAAGTCCCTAATAAAAAGTATCAACATTGGCCCATGTTTCCTGGTGACCCCCTATATTATGGCCACCCCCATTTTGGGTATTTTGGGGATTTTGGTCAGTTTTTTAAATTATTTGGCTCGAATCTGATTTTTCAAGTTCTCATGGTGTGTCAAATCTTCCTATTAACAAATATAAAAGTGTCAGTGGATGTTGCCACCAGATATAAACTCTCAGCCTATGGTGGAGGTCTTTGAATTACACACATGTTTACTTTATATAAGGTATATATTTTTATCAAAGATGTTTCGGATTTAATTTTGTTCATATTCAATTAGTTTCAAATTAAATTTCTTGTACCTTCCCCCTTTGTGAGGAAGGTACCAGAAGAAGAGGACTAGATATATGCTTGGTACAGATAATAATTTGTGTAAAAATTTTTCCAAATCGGACATACCTTCGCATAATATTGGATTACTATACATTGAACAATTTGATCCTTTGTGGATCAAATCTTCGGAATTGATCTAGACTAGGTAAATGCAATAAGTTTGGTTCAATTTGGACATTCAACTTTAACCCTTTGTGACGGAAGTAACATAAGGAGTGGACCAATCTTCGGACTTGATCTAGGTTTGATTAAGATAATAGGTTGTACAAAGTTTTTTTTTTTGAAATCGGATAGCACGTTTTTTGCACAATTTTGACCATTTAATGTGAGAGGTACCAAAATCAGTGGACCGATATTCCCCATCTTCGAACTTGAAATAAGTTTGGAAGAAATATTACATAGTGATAGAGAGTTATAGTGCGCATCAGCCTGCCAGACGTCCGTCTGTCAACTATATTGGTGGAAGATGGCGGATTTGGGAGAAATGCTAAAATACGTTTAGAAATCTACATATGTTTTTTTTTTATTGTTTAAAAAAATAAATATCAACGACAGTGGTAGGCTTCGTTTGACTATATTCCTCCGCTGGCTATTTATTATTTCCAATTTTTGTTCGAAAAACTTTAAATAATTTTAAATCACGTTACAGTTATAGCTCGCTATTTATTACTGCAGATCCAAAGTGAATCAAAAAACCTCTTTCATATAAAATATGTCTCCCCAATACTTTTGCTGTATACTGTACCATACAATTATTATTATTAATTTTTGTGGGGAGTTGCAGGATTTATTTAGTTGTGGTTTTTATAATTTTATACAATTTACCAATTGTTTAAGCTTCCCATAAATTAATAAATGCTGCTGCTGTTTTGTGTACTACCAAAAAAACAAAATATTGCCTTTGGTTTTTCTTCAATTGGTTACCGTAAACGTTGTTACCAAAAATGGCCGACGTTTTCGTTTGTTTGTGCTGCTTAAAGTGTGGGCGTCACCCATCGATGAAAATTGTGCAATTTGTCTTGAAGAGGATTTTTCATAACTAAATTGTCTTCATTTGTATTTTTCATTGGCGTTTCATTGTTTTCTTCCAGCTCTAAACGTTAGAATCCAATTAGAATCTTGTAAGCTGTCTTGTAGGAGATGTAATGAGAGTTAATTGTCTTTGATGTTGGTTGGTGTTATTGGTGGTGTCTTCAAGATGGCATCACTGTACATCAGTATACCTGGCTGGGGGGAGGTTATTAGACAAGTGCTATTGGGCATATACATAAATAACGGTTACGATATTAATTATCCTAAAAAACAATGAAAGATTACCTTGAAGATAAGGTGTCTCTTTGGTGATTGGGAATTGTTATGGATTAACAGCTTTATTTTTTTTCATGCATAGAATCACTTTTAAATTCGATTTATACATGTCCGTCCGTCCGTCCATGTATTTTTGTTAACAAAGTACAGGTCGCATTTGTGATCCGATTTGGATGAAATTTGGCACAGTTCACTTATTTGGTCCAAGGACAAACCCTATTGAAATCAGATTTAGATATAGCTCCCATATATATTTTCTTCCCATTTTATGTAAATGGTGCATCAAAGTCCCTATATATCCTTCGATTTGCACGAAATTTGGCATAGTATTCTGAATTAAGCCTAGAACGATGTGTGTTAAATTTCGTGAAAATCGGTTCAGATTTAGATATAGCTCCCATATATATTTTCGTCCGATTTTAGGTAAATAATGCACCAAAGTCCCTATATATCCTTCGATTTGCAGGAAATTTTGCACAGCGTACTGAATTAAGTCTAGAACGATGTGTGTTAAATTTCGTGAAATTCGGTTCAGATTTAGATATAGCTCCCATATATATTTTCGTCCCATTTTAGGTAAATAGTGCACCAAAGTCCCTATATATCCTTCGATTTGCACGAAATTTGGCATAGCGTACTAAATTAAGTCCAGAATGATGTGTGTTAAATTTCGTGAAAATCGGTTCAGATTTAGATATAGCTCCCATATATATTTTCGTCCGATTTTATGTAAATTTGGTGCCAAAGTCCATATATAAATTACGATTTCTACGAAATTTGGCATAACATTCTGAAGTAAGTCTAGAAAGATGTGTTTTAAATTTCGTGAAAATCGGTTCAGATTTAGGTATAGCTCCCATATATATTTTCGTCCGATTTTATGTAAATGGTGGAACAAAGACCCTATATATCTTTCGATTTGCACGAAATTTCCATTTATAAGTTAATGAAGAACTCAATTCCTTAACATTGTTTAATATTTTACAAGTACCTCCTATGAAATCCCGATACCAGGGTGAAGGGTCAACACCAGATCCTTAGTTATTTTAGAGGGCATACGAGCATATAGTTTCCACCAAAAATCTTAGGATCATCTTTTGTTTGGTGTGGAGTAGGTTATCGCCAATATCGTATATTTGACGATATTACATTATTAAGAAATCTCCCCTCAAATTCTAATTAGAATTTTATAAAAATGCAACGGCGGGACAGGTAAGCAAAAGAAAACCAAAAACATTTGCAGGTGATAATAATAAAACCAATAAGAATTAAATCCCACTTAAGGAAAATCTTCAAAAAATTCCCATCAAGAAGAAAATTCCACCTTTTCCCAATGAGAAAAAAAAGAAAGTTCATCGGAAAAAAAGAAATATTTTATGATTTAGTAAAACCACCTAATGGCCAATAAAATCAAAAATTCCCACACACATTTATGGTTGTATTAAATAAATTTTTTGTGACAAGACAAATTATGAATAAATAAATTTTCAACATACATACAGTGTATAATTTTCCGAATAAAAATACACAGAAATCCAACATATATGATATTTATAAATAAACGAATCGGGGCACCGAGGTGATGCGACAACAACAGCAAAACTCAAAGGAGGAAGAAAACTAAATGAAAAGAAACAAAAACTACATTAAAATGAAATTCAATGAAACATTAATTTTCAAAAAGCCATAAAAATATGATAGGTTCACATAGGTATCATCAAACGACAACGACCAAATAATACTCGCATATCTCAGGAAAGAGGGAAGAATGCAACAACAACACGACATTCATCCTCCAACTCATAGGACTGGCTACATGACGAAGGCAATTATATGCATTTAGTCATGATTTACTATCACAGGCTGTGTGCAACACATGTGACATCTGTTTATGGCTTGTCTCCTTTCGTGTATGACTGTGTAGAACACTCCAATCCTCGCGTAGGAAATATACATACCTACGATAGCCCTTGTCATTTTCCCCTTTTACTTTTGTAATAAAAAGGGCCGAATAGCAAAGATTAATAAGCCAACAATAATAACAATAATACTTACAGAAAATGGGAAATAAATATTTATTTTGTTTTAGTTGCGGCATTAGAGTTTTCACTTGTGTGTGAGTGGAAGTGAAAATAAATTTAGAGTTGCCGTAAAAATGTCCAAAAATAAATTGAAGTGTAAAATCCAACTTAAAATAAGAGCATTATTCATCAATATCAAATATGGCAGAAAATTTTGGAATACACCAGACATAAATTTGAATCTTTATTAAAGCCAGTAAGGAAGAAATGCTCCCAACATTTGACGTAGTATCGTTTGAGGACCATTGACATAAAATTTGACTGAACTAAATATGTGATCTATACACATATATGCATTTATTTTGATCAATCCATGCATATGTCGTTCTAAAATCTATGCAAATTTAGTGTATCTTTTGCTGAGCTATATGTAAATCTGAATGGATTTGAATGAATTTTTGGTATGTGCCAAATAGAAGCATATTTGGTAAAAAAACGGGTCCCCAAAATTCGGTCACCTTTATATGACACTATATGCCGACATTAAAATTTTTGGCAACGAAGATTTGTTTTAAATGTGAATTCAAAATACCATATTAATGCCAATTCAGTCGGAAATTCGATAGAAACCGTTATATGGAGTCTATCCTAAAAAAAATAATTTTATTCTAGAGTGATTTGTCACTCAATGATAATTAAGAATTATAGATAATTTGGTTTTTGTAGGAGGATGTGTTAAAAAATGAGAACATAACATACTAAATTATAGCCAATTTGATTCAAAAACGTGTCCCAACTCCACAACAATGGGCCCCTATCGATCCCTTTTGTAAGGGGACTTGCAAACTGCACTGAATTCTGGGTTGATATATCCTATTTTCAATACCAATCAAACTAAGTCTAATAGCAAAATTTCAAAGCTTCGCCAAATTTCATCTCAATCGGACAAACGTTTGAACTGATCGATACAAAATTTTTAGTATTCGTCGCAGTTTGGGATTTAATTTAGTTTTTTTATACCCTTCACCACACTGTGGTACATGGTATTATGTCTTTGTGCATATGTTTGTAACATGCAAAACTTGGTTCCTTTTAAGAATATGCATAGAATTACTTTCCGAATCGATTTACGCATGTCCGTCTATCCGTCCGTCCATGTATTTTTGTGAACAAAGTACAGGTCGCATTTATGATCCGATTTGGATGAGAGTCACTTATTCGGCCCAAGGACGAACCCTATTGAAATTGGGAAAAATTTGTTCAGATTTATATACAGCTGTCATTTATATTTTCGTCTGATTTAAGGTAAATGGTACACCAAAGTCCCTATATATCATTCGATTTGCATGAAATTTGGTAGAGAGTACTAAATTAGGTGCAAAATGATATGTGCCAAGTTTCGCGAAAATCGGTTTAGATTTAGATATAGCTCCCATATATAGTTTCGACCCATTTTATGTAAATGGCGCACCAAGTCCCTATATATCCTTGGATTTGCACGAAATTTGGCATAGCGTACTGAATTAAGTCTAGAATGTTGCAATGTTTGGTGAAAATCGGCTCAGATTTAGATATTGCTCCCATATATATATATATATTCATCCGATTTAAGGTAATTGGTGCACCAAAGTCCCTATATATGTTTCGATGTGTACGAAATTTGGCATAGCGTACTCAATTCAATCTAGAAAAATGTTGATTGAGTTTCGTGAAAATTGGTCCAGATTTATATATATAGCTCCCTTATATAGTTTCGTCCGATTTTATGGAAATGGTGCACCAAAGTCCCTATATATCTTCCGATTTGCTGGAAATTTGACATAGCGTACTGAATTGAGTCTAGAGTGTGTTTAGTTTCGTGAAAATCGGTTCAGATTTAGATATAGCTCCCATATATATTTTCGTCTGATTTTATATAATTGGTGCACCAAAATCCCTATATATCTTTCGATTTGCACGAATTTTGATACAGGTTACTGGATTTAGTCTAGAATAATGTGTGCTAAGCTTCGTGAAAAGATCCATAGCTAGGGCGATTGAAACAAAGTACTGAAATAATATAAATTAATATCTGGCAAGTTTCCTTGAAATCTGTTCAGATACATATGTTAGGATACAGATCTGTTAGGATACATATGTAGAATATACCCAAAGTGGTGAAGGGTATCATATAGTCGGCTCAGTCCTACTTTACTACTTTCCTTACTGGTTTTTTTTATCAAATTCGAATATGCATTAATTCACGAATATCTCTACAGAATTTCAAGTGAAATCTCAACAAATCTTGAAGATATAAACGAATTTTTGTGTTAGCATCAAGTGAGGGCAAGAGTATTTCTAAAACTTTAAACGCGTTTTCTAGAAAAAGTGTTTTTAGTCGGGCACGCTATTCTCGACCTACATAGTATAAACTAGGATAAATGTAATTGGTCATGATCTTACTTATTTCCCAGATTGGTTTATTGTTGAAAATAGGTTCATTTTCGTGCGATGTTAATAATCGTAATTCATGTCAGGCAAGAACATGTGCACTTTTTAATGTCGTTGTAATTTTTTCCAGAAAGCTGGGAATCGGACGAGCTTTG
>NW_026881501.1:0-34602 GCF_032173495.1 Musca vetustissima | reverse complement strand
TGGAATTTTAAATAAAAAAGTTCCATAAATAAATTGTTCTTTGTAGCATGCCTTGTTTATGTTGACTATTTGAAAGAGTGCAAACCAATATTTGGTAGTTTATTGCAAGTAAACTATAAAATATTGTTTTATTACAATGCATTCACGAACAGTGAGGTACTTTTACTTTTGGGAATAAAAGTCAATTTATGCCAAGGTTTAATGATTTGGAACATTGGCAAAATATGGTCCTGTACTGAAATTGCCTCACAGGAAAATTTTTATCCACAGACAAAACGAAATACAAAGATACATTAATTTTGCTAGCAAATTCGGCTAAATTTGAACATAACGGAATTACCGGTGCTTTATACGGGATCTATACTAAACCATTGATCTATAAAAGCCTGAAATGAAAAATTACAGCCACATTGAAAATACAACGAGCGCCAAAAAAAAAAAAAAAAAAAAAAAACAGATCAAATTGGATATATATTATAGATGATCCTCCATATTAATACATGCACCGACCTCAATCAATACATAAGCGTGTCATTCCAAAATCTATACTAAATTGCATGTCAATCGGGAAAGCTTAAGATTATACATCCTGGAGTACAGCACGCTGTGCCCCCCGCCATAAGGCGGAATGTATACTAAATTTATCATTCCGTCTCAAATACTTCGAAATAATCATATATTTCGTGGTGTTCCAAACGAACAGACAACATTTAATATACACTCAACTTTGTGATGGATGTTATATAATCATTACCAATGACCATAGCTAGATTGAATCTCAAAATCTTCATAAGGTCGCCCACTGTTCAAATTCAACATGCATTTTTGATTTGATGTTGTTTTCAAAGTATGGCACGTTTTTCTTTCGGTTGTTTCTCTATTTTTATGAGATTCGTGGCATTATCAAGAGATGAATTCTCGTTGAGTTAAGAGATGAATTCTCGTTGAAACATTTTCGTTGTTGAATTAAAAAAATAAGAAGAATAAAATGTTACTGAATAAAGGTGGAATTTGGTGAGCTTATGGAGTTTCCAGACTAATAGAATTCTTCCGGTCTTCTTAATTTTGAAAATGCTTCAATTTAAAAAGCACCTTTTCAATGATATGGCATATGGAGGACATATTAAGTTTGTTTTTTAGTCATTAATGTTGAAATTTCCGACCCGATCTAATAGTATATTTTGTAAACCCCTTAGCCTCTAAACGAGTTTTTTATATAAAATTTATTTATTTTTAACTTAACTTTACATTTAAATAAAATTGAAAATATTATAGTGAGATTTTTATAAACGATAGAAATTTTTTCGAATCGAATTCCCTTATAATGTAATGTTTAATGTCTGTTATATCTGTACTCATTTTTCTATTTTGGCTTAAAACACTAATGGATGGTTCTGATTGTAAAATCATGTATGTGTACTGGTCTTGATTTGTTTTTACGCGATCACATTTTCTCGTGTGATTTAATCAGGTATTTCTAATTATTTTGTGACATGATTCAATTGCCTCTTCGGACAAATTTCCCATTGTATTATGTATTCTTTAATTAAACCTCTATTAACCGAAATTAAGTTAGAGTGGTTTAAATCTTTACTATATTTATTTTTTTTTCCAAATGTTAAATTTCTTAAGTTGTCAAAATGTGAGATTAGGTTGTACAATTAGTAGGAGAGATATAGAGTTGTCAAAAATGTGACATCATATCTTAAGAGAAAAGTTGTACTTTTACATTAATGGCCAATTTGACTATTTTTTTTAATTGATACATCTCTGTTAGTTGCAGGTAGTGGCAAAAAATTTTTGCATATTCCGCTTCGGAAGGGATGTCCAACTAACGTAGAAAAAGTCTCCAGGTGACAATAGGTGGCAATTTTTTTATATTCTCTATGAAATATGAAGAATATATATTTTTATACCCTCCACCATAATAACGCATCGAAATAATCATTTCCGACCATTTAAAGTATATATATATATATATATATCCTTGATCAGAGTAAAATTCTATGACGATTTAAGCATATCCGTCCGTCTGTTGTAATCACTCCAGCGTCTAAACGAATTGAGATAGATCGCCAAAATTTTGTATAGAGTCGTCTTTTGTCTGCAGGCAGGTCAAGTTCGAAGATGGGATATATCGGTCCACGTTTAGGCATAGCTCCCATATAAGGTTACCCCCCAATTTTCAGTATTTTGAGGTTCTTGATCTCGTTTTTCAACCGAATTCGCTGAAATTTGCTACTTTGAGTTCTTATTGGGTAGCAAATCTCCCCAACAAAAATTATAAATATAGGCTCATTTTTTCGGATAGCCTCCATATAAGGGTACCCCCCACTTTTCGGTATTTTTGGATCTTGAGCGCGTTTTTCAACCGAATTCATTGAAATTTGGTACATTGGGTTCTTATTTAATGCCAAATATCTACACAAAAATTATAAACATAGGTCCACTTTTTCTGATAGCACCCATATAAGGGTACCCACAATTTTCGGTATTTTGAAGTTCTGCAGTGCGTTTTTCAACCGAATTCGCTGAAATTTGGTTCTTTGAGTTCTTATTGGGTAGCAAATCTCCCCACCAAAAATTATAAATATAGGTAATTTTTTTTGATAGCCCCCATATAAGGGTACCCCCAAATTGTATTTTGGAGTTCTTGAGTGCGTTTTTCAACCGAATGCGCTGAAATTTTACCATCACATCTGTGCGTCGTTAGGATTTTGAGATTTTAGGAATATTTTCAATCATCAAATTGATGCAATTATATATTTTAGGTGTCTTATACCTTATCCACTTATATCCAAAGGGAAATTTTACATTTTGGTATGGTTCTTATGTAATTGATGTTCCAAACCAAGATTTTTCCGATCGATACGAAAATATGCATATTCTACAGGATATTTATACCCTTCACCACACTGTGGTACAGGGTATTATGTCTTTGTGCATATGTTTGTAACAGGCAAAAGGAAACGAGATAGACACATGGTTCCTTTTGAGAATATGCATAGAATCACTTTCTAAGTCGATTTATGCATGTCCGTCCGTCTGTCTGTCTGTCTGTCCATGTTAAATTGTAAACAAAGTACAGGTCGCATTTATGATCCGAATTGGATGAAATTTGGCATAGGTCACTTATTCGGCCCAAGGACGAATCCTATTTAAATTGGGAAAAATCGGTTCAGATTTAGATATAGCTCCCATATATATATATTTAACCGATTTAGTGTAAACGGTCCCTATATATATTTCGATTTGTACGAAATTTGGTACAGCCTAATCATTTAGGTCTAGAATTATGTCTGCCAAGTTTCGTTAAAATCGGTCCAGATTTAGATATAGCTCCCATATATAGTTTCGTCCGATTTTATGTAAATGGGGCACCAAAGTCCCATTTATCTTTCGATTTGCACCAAATTTGGCATTACGTACTGAATTGAGAATATAATTATGTCTGCCAAGTTTCGATAAAATCGGTCCAGATTTAGATATAGCTCCCATATATAGTTTCGTCCGATTTCATGTAAATGGTGCACCAAACTCGCTATATATCTTTCGATTTGCACAAAATTTGGCATAACGTACTGAATTGAGCCTAGAGTGATGTCTGCGTTGTTTCGTGAAAATCGGTCCAGAGTTAGATATAGCTCCCTTTTATTATAGATTGATTTTAAGTAATTGACGCACCAAGAACCAATAGGAACAAAACGTTCTGAAATTAGTATAACCTATCCTGTCACTAGTTTGTTTGAAATCGCTTAATATTTGGATAGAGCTTCCATATATATTTTCGCCCGATTTCAAGTAAATTGGGCATCAAACTCCTCATGTTAGTCAGTTTGACATCAAATTTTGCAAAACGTACAAAATTGAGCATAGAATTATGTAGTTGCGTTTTCTAGAAGTACAGACATAGCCCAACGGATGACCCATTTATATTTGTTTGAAGTCGATTTACATACTTTATGGATAGATCTACGTAGATTAACATTTAGATAAATATCACATATTTTATTTCATCCAATTTCATGCTAATAGTCCTGTTTAATATACCCATAGTGGTGAAGGGTATCATATAGTCGGCCCCGTCCGACTTTACTACTTTCCTTACTGGTTTTTACTATGCGTATATCGTGTGCGAAAATGGAATCTATCGTGCAACTCCTTCTGAGGTCTCCCCCACAATGACAACATTTGTTGTAATCAATCCATATTCGGAGGATATCGAGATAAAAAAGAAAAACTCGCATCTGACGTGATTGAAATATATCGGCCCGCATTTAGGCATAGTTCCTATATAATTATATAGGAACTTCCCAATTTTCGGTATTTTTAATATTTAGCATGAAGGATGGCATTGAGATACAAAAATAAAATATTGGGTTCGAAATTGAGCTTTATCGGTCATCAATATAATGATAACTTCAAACATAGTGCTAACTCCAAATATTCGCTAATTCCTACCCGATGTCATCAATATTCGTCCTAAATTACAGAATTTTTAGGATTTATTTAAGTTCATCCTATCATGCGTTATCAATATCGGTCCACATTTTGAGATTTTAGAGAAAATCCCCAATTACAATTACTGAAATGCGTATTTGGTGTACATTATGGTTTACAAAAATTGATTGATAGAATTGTCGGTGTAGGTTCACATCTTGGTATGTTTCCTAAGTTTTCAGTTTAAGTAACTGTCAATATACCACTGGTGGAGGTATCTATGTTCGGCCCGGCTTAGCTCAAGGCTTTTCAAATTGTTTTTAATTTTTTTCTTTTTATGCCTTGTCGCTATAAAGGCAACATTTCCGCTAATTAGATTAACACTGTACAAAACATCATATTTTCTTAACTGTGGTTAGATGTTGATTTTTGTTTTAGTTAAAATATTCTGTTAATTTTGGTCGGACCACAAATTAACAGATAGAAAAAAGTTGCAAAGCCTTTCATACAAGTAAACACATTCACACAGTTGTGTTTACCACAATCCTTGCCGCAGGCACTCTTCCACTAATTAAAGTAAGTTTTTTTTGATTGCATCTTTAAGTGCAAAAAAGGATAAGTTTTATTTCATAGTCCCAAAAAAGGAGAAGAAATAAGAAGTCTTTGAGAAAAATTAAAAAGCAATTACTACATAAAAAATTCAGAACGAGTCATTTATATTAAAAATAAATTGTTGTTATTCGCAGAATACTGCACGTTTACGGAAGGTAATCTATCAATAAAAAGTCCTGTAATGTCCTTTTCTAAGGGTTCCTCTTTCAGAATTGATCTTTTTGATTATCCATATGCCTCATATTTCTCCACAATTTTCTAAAAACTATATATTTCTCTTTTATATCTTCCTTTAAATAATGTTCATATGCATCAACCAGTGAGCGGAGCAGTATAGTCGGACGGGGCCGACCATGCGATACCCTACACAACTACCACGAACTCTAACTTTCTGAGGATGTTTATTCCGAGTCTGAGTAATATTTCGTGATATTTGCCCCTCTTGTCCGATTAGAGGTTAACAACACCTCTTCTTTACTTTTTCGAATATTCAGTACAGTCCTTCTAATTACTTGTCCAGATTACCTTCACGGTGGGTTGTGTTGTGATTTTCGGATTATACTCTACTCGAAAACACACAAAAAATTATGTTTTCGGTCCATTTCATCCCAAAATTTTAATCTGATCATCACGGAAAATTGTAGGCGTTGTTCTTGACCATAACTGGAACTTCATGAAAAATTTCAAAGCCATCAGCGCGATATTTCTCCCTCTAATGTGGTAATGGGTTACTAAATAATATCTGAATACGTAAGCACCTGTAAATATTTGACTGTAACTCCCACATCTGAGTAGATACATCACTATATTTGGTATCAATTTAAAGGCCAACCACTCCTCTTGGATATGCTATCAACTCCTGGGGTCTACATCCTCCAGGAGTAAATATATATGCCATAGAATACAAATTTTGTCATTTTTCACACAAAAGTCAGGGTCCATTTGACCCGCTAAATATTGACCGATCTTTATCAAAACATGCATGCTTATTCTCTGGCCCGATCCCCTTCTCCATGCAAAAATTCGCGGTGTTTTGGCCATAATTGCGGCCTCTGGAGCGACCAGAAAAACCGACAAAAATTTAGTATTTGGTCCATTTCATCCCCTAAATATTAACCGATGTTTTCCAAAAACAATAGGGGTCTTCATTGGCCAGAACCCATCCTACGTGCAAAATTTCGTGAAGATTGGTCCATAACTGTGGCCTGTATCGTGTTTACAAATTATAATGGACAGACGGACGGACGGACGGACGGACACACATGTCTAGATCGACTCAGCTAGTCGAGATATGACGATCGGTATACTTAAAGGAGGGTCTAGGACCAATATTTCGCGGCGTTACAAACATTTGGGGCTGCACAAAGCTATAATACCCTGACAACATAGTTGTGTAGGGTATAATTAAATAAATTTAATCGTTTTTCATTTATTTAAAAACTTAAATACAAAATTATCAATGATACTGGTCGGTCGTAATTGTTTTATAATTTATGATTAAATAAATGTACCAAAAAAGTGGAAAAACAAAAACCCCTCAGTCAACACAACTTATGTTTTCCGTCATAAATGTGAAAAATAGAATTCCGCCAACATGAATCCACCACGAGTGTGAGACCAACAAATCCAAAATCCTCTTAGTTAAACATCACAAAAATTAAGCCACAAATTTCACTTTAAACAAATAAAACAAATCAAAAATTCTGCAAAACTCGTAAAATACAAACACAAGGTAAACAATACAAAATAAACAAATACCCTAAAACACAACAACCGCACAAACAAACGGCATTGGACAATGGTGCAAAAGGGGCAGCAAAACAACAGACAAGAGGAGGAGGTAACAAATCTATGAGAGCCTCAAAACACAAAAACACATACGCAACATTAATAATAGTTATACACACGTAGACAAATGATATTGGGGTGGTCTGAAGGAAATTATCTTTTTAATTTTGGATATAAAAATACTCTACAAAAATGTAACATAAAAATCCGATCTTTGTTCAGAAAATTTTATACCTATGTACAATAATAAATATCGTGGAAATTGTAGATTACGAAAAAATTACTATAAAAACATCTCACTATGAGATTAACATTTATTCCCGGAAGACATGTCCGGATTCTTAAAGTTTAGAACCGCATTTTCAGAAAATAAACCTATTTTTGCAGAATTCACTTTCAGAAACAATTTTTTATCAAACGGATTTTATCATTCTAGACTTAATTCAGTACGCTATATAAAATTTAGTGCAAATCGAAATATATATAGGGACTATGGTGCACCATTTACATTAAATCGGACGAAAATATATATGGGAGCTATATTTTGGACACGTTTTGGGGATTTTGGACACGTTTTTCAACCAAGTTGGCTGTAATTAAGTAGGAAAGTCCCCATTTATAATATTCGATATTTCGGGTATTCGATATTTATACTAATATTATTAATATTGAACCTAGGAGGATAACCCTCATATATAACGGTACTCCCACATCTCTTTAAAAAAAATAAGTATACCGATCGTCATATGTCGATCGGCTGAGTCGATCTAGCCATGTGCGTCCGTCCGTCTGTCCATTATAACTTGTAAACACGATACAGGCCTCAGTTATGGCCCAATCTTCACGAAATTTTGCATGTAGGATGGGTTCTGGCCAATGAAGACCCCCATTGTTTTTGGTAAAGATCGGTTAATATTTATGGGATGAAATGGACCAAAAACTTTATTTTTGTCTGATTTTATGGTCCTCCAGAGGCCGCAATTATGGCTCAAATGTCGCGGATTTTTATATGGAGAAGAGGATCGGGCCGAAGAATACGCATGCCTGTTTTGATAGAGATCGGTCAATATTTAGCGGGTCAAATGGACCTTGACTTTTGTGTGAAAAATTACAAAATTTGTTTTCTATAGCGTATTTATTTACTCCAGACCCGAGAAGTTGAGAGTAGAGGGGTGATTGACCTTTAAATTGATACCAATTATGTTGTCGTAAGTACTCGGATGTGGGAGTTACACTTAAATATTTAAAGGCGCTTACGTATTTAGATATTATTTAGAAACCCATTACCACACTAGAGGACGGAAATATAGCACTGATCGCTTTGAAATTTTCCATGACGATCCAGGTATGGTCAAGGACGACGCCTATACTTTTCGATGATGATCAGATAATAATTTTGGATGAACCGAAAATTTATTTTTTTGTGTGTTTTTTTCGAGTTGGTCTATAGGCAACAATTGTAAGTCAAAAATCACAACACAATCCACGGTAAAGGGAATCTGGACGGGAGCAAGTTATAGTTTCGTGATAGTTGTGTAGGGTATCGTATGATCGGCCCCGTCCGACTAGACTGCTCCGCTCACTAATTATTTACTCTGTTTGTTTTCTATTGTATTTTCTCTCTCATTACTCTCCCTCTCCTACGATCCACTGCTCGACGGATTCCGCGCACCAACTCTCATCTTTTTCTCACGTCTTCTTCGGTATATTCAAGGTACTATCATAACATGAGTTTCATCCACATGGTGCATGGTATAAACATCGGTTTTACTTGTTGTGACTACTTCTATCCAATCCCTGATTTATCAATCTAGAAGTAAATAGTGTTAAACATCAAAATTCAGTTCAAGCCTGCCAAAAGTAGAGCCCATCTTCGTTATCCTGCCTGTTGAAGACTTTCCACTTCTTTACTAGCACTGTTTTGTTCTGCGGATCAAAGTCTTCGAGCATGCGTTCTATATTGCATTCTCTGTCCCAACCTCAGTTAGAAATGTCTTTTTTCTCGCCATGGAGACAATACTTGCTACTAGTTTTCCCGCGCTTCTATGCTCTTTGATGCCTCAAATTCTAGCATGACACCTTGAATTTTCATCTATGCAATGGTGGGGACTTAACCTTGCAGCTGGTGTTCCATGAGATTATTATTGGGAGCATCAATCACCTCCTTATAGGTTTACTTTTCCGGACGCACTATTCTCGTCGATAACAGCATATCCGAGCTAGCATAATATGGGGGTTTCTTACCAATTGTTGATACCCTCTCCCACCACCATAATGTACGGTTAGTCCATTTGGGATTTCGATCTATATGAAAGATTCCGAAGCAGAGCCAGCATCGCTCTCTGGAAGGAAGGTCAGGCTTATCGTTCTGAACGTCAGTTTGCCTTATGCACCTGTTTCTCCGGTTGATAATTTCGGCTTTGTATCCCAGATAACTGTTTATTATACCCATCACCACACTGTGGTACAGGTTATTATGTCTTTATGCATATGTTTGTAGCAGGCAAAAGGAAACGAGATATACACATGGTACCTTTTGAAAAGAATCACCTTTTAAGTCGATTTATGCATGTCCGTCCGTACGTCCATGTATTTTTGTTAACAAAGTACAGGTCGCATTTGCGATCCGATTTAGATGAAATTTGGCACAGTTCACTTATTTGGCCCAAGGACGAACCCTATTGAAATTGGGAAATATCGGTTCAGATTTTATATATTCTCGTCCGATTTAAGGTAAATGGTGCACCAAAGTCTCTATATATCTTTCGATTTGCACGAAATTTGGCATAGCATTCTCAATTAAGCCTAGAACGACGTGTGTTAAATTTCGTGAAAATCGGTTCAGATTTGGATATAGCTCCCATATATATTTTCGTCCGATTTTAGGTAAATAGTGCACCAAAGTCCCTATATATCATTCGATTTGCATGAACGATGTGTGCTAAATTTCGTGAAAATCGGTTCAGATTTAGACATAGCTCCCATATATCCCGATTTTATGTAAATGGTGCAACAGACACCCTATGTATCCTTCGATTTGCACGAAATTTAGCATAGCGTTCTGAATTAAGTCTAGAATGATGTGTCTTAAATTTCGTGAAAATCGGTTCAGATTTAGATATAGCTCCCATATATATTTTCGTCCGATTTTATGTAAATGGTGCACCAAAGTCTCTATATATCTTTCGATTTGCACGAAATTTGGCATAGCATTCTGAATTAAGTCTAGAACGATGTGTGTTAAATTTCGTGAAAATCGGTTCAGATTTAGATATAACTCCCATATATATTTCCGTCCGATTTTATATACATGGTGCATCAAAGTCCCTATATATCTATAGAAGCATCTATAGAAGCATTTAACAATTATTCAATGTTTTTATATTATATGTAATATTTAATTTTGTCGACATAATTTTCCTTGGTATAATACTCTTCAAATATTAATACTGCCTACTCTTATATATCTATTTCGCATGTATGAATATGTGTGCGTGTATTCACAAAATTCTATTGTTAAGAGTTTTGTTTGTATTGGGTAGGAAAAAAACACACCAAAAAACTAAACAAAAACAAACTCTGCATAGGATATGAGTAAACAGAGTCCCTCCTGGTCGAGTGGATATGTGAAATGAAGTAAAAGTATGGCTTCAGCAAAATCAAATGCATAGGAAATGAATACTTAGACCTAGAAATCGAATACACTCCTCGGTCGAATTGATATCGGCTACAAATACAATATTGTATGTGTTACGTTAGTTTTTTTGTTGTTTATAAAGCGGTAATGCAATTAAAGAATTTTAACTGAAAATTTACTTTATTAGGCTGAGATTTAATTGAGGAGGAGGAGGTATGTATTGCAAAAATAAATATATCAGTACAGATTGATATCAGAATTATTTGAAATGGAAACTAAGGTAATGAAGAATGTAGAACTTTATTGAACGTCCTATAAATGTTGTTACACAAATTATTATTATTAAATAACATTATTTTTTCTTGTTTGGATTTGTTTCGGCTTAAGGTTAAATAAAATTCAGTATTTTGTTTTCTGTTTTTATACCCTTCACCACACTGTGGTATAGGGTATTATGTCTTTGTGCATATGTTTGTAACAGGCAAAAGGAAACGAGATAGACCCATGGTTCCTTTTGAGAATATGCATAGAATCAATTTCTGAGTCGATTTATGCGTGTCCGTCTGTCCGTCTGTTGGTGTTAAATTGTAAACAAAGTACAGGTCGCATTTGTAGCTCCCATATAAGGGTACCCCGAAATTTTTGGTATTTTGAGGTTCTTTAGCGCGTTTTTTAACTGAATTCGCTGAAATTTGGTACTTTGAGTTCTTATTGGGTAGCAAATCTCTACACTAAAAATTATAAATATGGGTCCATATTTTCGGATAACTCCCATATAAGGGTACTTCCAATTTTGCGGTATTTTGGGGTTTTTGGGCTCGATTTATAACTGATAATTCTCTGAAATTTTGTACATTGGGTTCTTATTGTGTACCAAATTACCCCACTAAAAATTATAATTATAGGTCCACTTTTTCTGGTAGTCCCCATATAAAGGTACCTCAAATTTTTGGTATTTTATGGGTTCTGATCGTATTTTTCGACCGAATTGACCACTATAAATTATAAATATAGGTCAATTTTTTCAGGTAGCCCCTATATAAGGGTACCCCCAAATTTTCGGTATTTTGGTGTTCTTGAACGCGTTTTTAAACCAAATTCGTTGTAATTTGTTTTTTTTTTGTAGTCGTATATGATAACAAACCCCTTCCCAAAAATTATTTTCGCCCCCCTTTTAGGGGTAGTCCCCATATAACCCCTTTTTATACCCTTAACCAGACTGTGGTACAGGGTATTGTGTCGTTGTGCATATGTTTGTAACAAGCAATAATAATCGAGATAGACCCATGGTTCCTTTTGAGAATATGTATAGAATCACTTTCTGAGTCGATTTATGCATGTCCGTCTATCCGTCCATCCATGTATTTTTGTTAACAAAGTTGAATTTATGATCCGATTTGGATGAAATTTGGCACAGGTCACTTAATTGGCCCAAGGACGAACCCTATTGAAATTGGAGAAAATCGGTTCAGATTTAGATATAGCTCCCATATATATTTTCGTCCGATTTTAACTTATTGATGCATCAAACTCCCAATTGTGGTCCGATTGAGACAAAATTTTGCACAGAGTATTGAATTATGTGTAGATAGTTATATGCCAAGTTTTGTTGAAATCGGTTCAGATTGAGATATAGCTCCGATGTATAGTTTCGTCCTATTTAATGTAAATAGTGCACCAAGCTCCCAATAGAGGTCCGACTAAAGCAAAATTTTGCACAGTGTACTGAATTAGGTCCCGACTGATGTATGAGAAATTTTGTTGGAATCGATTCAGATTTATATCTAAATCGTCCGATTTTATGTAAATGGAGCAACATACTGCCAATATTTATCCGATTGCACAGCGTACTAAATTAGGTTATGATTGATGAATGCGAAGTTTTGTTGAAATCGGGTCAGATTTAGATATAGCTCCCATATATAGTTTCGTCCGATTTTATGTGAATGATGCACCAAACTTCCAATATTGGCACGATTGATTCAAAATATTGCGCAGCATACTAGATTAGGTTCCGACTGATGACCTATATTTAGATATAGCTCCCATGTATAGTTTCGTCCGATTTAAAGTAAATTGTGCACCAAACTCCCAATATTTTTCCGATTGAAGCAAAATTTTGCACAAAGTACTGAATTAGGTCCCGACTGATGTATGCAAAGTTTATATATCTACAGGATATTGTAGATATTAATATGTCTTGCATGTACTCAAAGTGGTGAAGGGAATCATGTAGTCGGCCCCGTCCGACTTTTGAACTTTCCTTACTTGTTTATTTGTCGGTTCCTCCGATGCAACATACCACAAAAATATTTTTAAGCACCTTTTGTATATACCCAAAATCGCATAGTCGGTCTTGTCCGATTTTTCATTCATTTCTTACAAGTATAAGTTTTTTGGTATTTTCTCCCCATTTATCTATTTAATTACCAAACAATTGATATTAAGAAACAACTTTTGGCTGACTTTGAGAATATCACCTGCCTGCGTTCAACAACCACAAATAACTTTTCCATTTATCTACAACAACTTCAACAGCAAGGAAGCAAATGATTAATTAAGTCTTGAGTATGGTGTATATCAAACAATCATTTAATAAATTAACAAGCAAATAAAATGAAACACCTTACTGGAAGGAGCAACCATAAGAAATATTCATACCTAGCAAAGAAAGAATAATATGAAGACATTCAGCAAAAAAGGTAAAGAAATGCCGAAGAAAAGAAGAAAGACGAAGAAGAAAAACAGAAATAATTTCATACATATTTCACGCAAAATAAATTAATGATAAATTGATTACCGAGCTACTTGTTAAATTACACATGCTTACAGTCAGTCTGTTATAACTGCTCATTCCTTTGCAATTTCTCGTTTTTCCCCTTTTACGCATTCCCCCTCCATTTGCTGGGGTGAAAATTGTTGGTGAGAATAATGGCACCATAAGTAAAACTTAACATAAATGAATGAAAGATATTAATAGCAAATAAGGGGAGAATGGGCGATCAAAGGATACGAAAGTGTGTAGGACTTCACATAATAAGAAATTATTTAATAATATTTAATCATTGTAACTGGCAAAACTACAAATGAACTTAATTGAAATACAAAGTTTGCCAACACGCAAATACATGATTAACCAACCAGTCAGCTATTTGGCGAACAAAACCTCCAACCAAACCACCCAATCAGTCAACTAGTCAAATGTTAGCATGAATATTCTCACTTGTACTATGGAACTATTAGTTGGGGGATAGAAGAAAAAAGCTGGCCTCAGAAGCCTCAACAACTATTCAGACATAATAATGTCAAAATAGAACATGAACTGTTTTATTGCCAGTCATAGTCCTTCGGTGTAGTGTGATATTTAATGGAATTTTGATGAAATGGTGCTGGCGGAAGGATTGATTAAAATTGAATAGTGGAAGAAAGTGAGAATATTTCAAGTTGAGTTTAATAATAGAAGTTTTGGTATGAAAAGGAAAGCCTACACACCCACCATTATGATACGCGTTTCGCCGTTGGTTAAGCAACTTACTAACCATATTGGGCTACATTGCTTTCCGTAAGTTGATAATATGGGTATATATCGTAGTTATTGTGAAATTTGCATCTGCGAATTTAATCCAAATTAATCAAGGTTCTACATTTTCTCTTAACTTTAGAAGCAGAATTTTTTTCAAAGCATATTTTTGTTGTGACGATAGATATTTGTCCACACACATACAACTGCTTCCACAGTATACCTATGTGGTTTGATTGTTTAGAACACTAAGTGATCTTGCAACATTTATAGTATTGCTCTGGGAACCTATGTTCAGCTTGACATAGAGTAATCTTTTGTCGGCGGGCTGGTCAAGTTCTAAGATGGACTATATCGGTCCAAGTTTAGAATTCGTTGTTATTTGACAATTAGATTATTATGGGGTACAAAATCTCTCCACTAAATATAATCTGTCCATTTGTGTGGGAAGCTCCCATATAAAGGTGCTCCCAATTTTCGGTATATGTTTTTTGGCAAATTATGTTACTACGGAGTAAGAAATCTTCACATTAAAATATATCAATAGTCCTCATATAACCCCAATTTATAACCTCCACCATAAGATGTACTGTATATTAAATTGGTCATTCGTTTTGCAACAACTCGAAATTTTCATAATAAAATTCAATTCGATTTTCGCATGTCCGCCTGTTGAAATCACGATAGATATAGCTATACAATTTTGCATAGTCGTTGCCAATACTCCTAGAATGATTTGTTTTGCAAAAGGAATTTATCTGTCCAAAACATGTTAATAGTGACCCAAGCTTCAGGATACCCCCAATAGTCTTTATTTCCGCGATTTTAAAAACTTGTTCAGTTTAATTGGCTGTAATTTGGTATACCGTTTTAGTGTCAAATATCACTACCGAAAACTATCAAAATCGATCGCCGTTTCGGTATTATCAGGGTCCTATCATAATATGAGTTTTTTCTTTGTAGCCCCAATTAAATTCAGATATTTTGTATTACATGAGGTTTTCATGTTCAAAGTATTTTTTTGTATACCCTTCACCACTCTGTGGTACAGGGTATTATGTCTTTGTGCATATGTTTGTAACAGGCAAAAGGAAACGAGATAGACACATGGTTCCTTTTGAGAATATGCATAGAATCACTTTCGGATCTGATTTATGCATGTCCGTCCGTCCGTCTGTCTGTCGATGTTAAATTGTAAACAAAGTACAGGTCGCATTTATAATCCGAATTAGATGAAATTTGACACAGGTCACTTATTTGGCCCAAGGACGAACCCTATTGAAATTGTGAAAAATCGGTTCAGATTTAGATATAGCTCCCATATATATTTTCGCCCGATTTAATATAAACGGTCCCTATATATATTTCGATTTGCACAGCGTACTGAACTAGGTCTAGAATGATCTGTGCAAAGTTTCGTGAAAATCGGTTCAGATTTAGATATAGCTCCCATATATATTTTTGCCCGATTTAATATAAACAGTCCCTATATATCTTTCGATTTGCACGAAATTTGGTACAGCGTAATGAACTAGGTCTGGAATGATCTGTGCAAAGTTTCGTGAAAATCGGTTCAGATTTGGATATAGCTCCCATATATATATTCGCCCGATTTAAGGTAAATGGTGTACCGAAGTCCCCATATATCTTTCGATTTGCACGAAATATGGCACAGCGTAATGAATTAGATCTGGAACGATGTGTGTTAAGTTTCCTGAAAATCGGTTCGGATTTAGATATAGCTCCCATATATATTTTCGTCCGATTTAATGTGAATGGTGCACTAAAGTCCCTATATATCTTTCGATTTGCACGAAATTTGGCACAGCGTAATGAATTAGGTCTAGAATGATGTGTGTTAAGTTTCGTGAAAATCGGTTTAGCGTTACATATAGCTCTCATATATAACATGTTTATGGATCCAGTTTCATTTTACTGGTCCTTTAAAAATGGGACTTCTGTTAGGATTCATCTGTTGAATATACCAAAAGTGGTGAAGGGTATAATATTGTCGGCCTTGTTCGACTTTACTACTTTCCTTACTGTTTTTTTTTTGTAACGATGGAAATCTGCCCACACACCCACAATTTCACAGTATACGAATTTCTGCCTATTATGGCGAAAGAGTTAGAAGGACGAAATGTTGTACAAGAAAAATTCTCATTCGACTTTACTGAAGAAATGTATTCTCAAAAATACATGCAATAGCCACAAATCACGAAATCTTGCTATCTCTTGATCTAGTCAATATTTTGCCTACTAATTAACACATGTATATACTGATAAAAATTTTGTTCGTATATGTGTACAATTACCGGTCTCTATATCTATATCTAAATCTAATTTTCACGAAACTAAGCATATTTCGTTCACGGAACTTAGTGCACATCATTCTAGACTCAATTTAGTACGACATGCCGAATTTCGTGCAAATCGAAAGGGGCTTTGGTAGACCATTTACATGAAATCGGACGAACATATATATGGGAGCTATATCTAAATCTGAACCGATTTATACGAAATTTTAAACACATCGTTCTAGATCTAATTCAGTCCGATATGCCAAATTTCGTGCAAATCGAATTATATTTAGGGACTTTGGTGCACAATTTACATTAAATCGGGCGAAAATATGTATCGGAGCTATATCTAAATCTGAACCGAAATTTGCGAAACTAAGCACACATCATTTTAGACTCAATTTAGTACGCTATGGAACATGCCGTGCAAATCGAAAGATATATATGGAGTTTGGTGCATAATTTTCATTAAATCGGACGAAAATATGTATGGGAGCTACATCCAAATCTGAACTGATTTTCACCGTACTTAAGACACATCGTTCTAGACTTCATTCAGCACGCTATGCCAAATTTTGTGGAAATCGAAAGATTTATAGTAACGGTGGTTCACCATTTACATTAAATCGGACGAAACTATATATGGAAGCTATTTCGAAATCTGAAACGATTTTCCTTCAATAGGGTTCGTTCTTGGGCAAAATAGATGAGCTGTGCCATATTTCATCCAATTCGGATCATAACTCGGACATGTACTTTGTTTACAATTTGACATGGGCAGACAGACGAACATGCATATATCGGAAAGTGATATAGCATATCGTTTCCTTTTACCTGTTACAATCATATGCTGGGTTATATTTCGCGATATTTGCATCAGTCAGTCTTTTTTACCCTGGCATATTTTCCAAAAGATTTTTTCCGAAGTAAACATTTACACCATACGATTCAAATTTGGTTATTCTATTCTAAATATTAACCGACCATTTTAAAAATAGTTATTCTAAATAGTCTAAATAGGCCACATTCCTTATCCGTGTAAAATTTGCGATGTTCGGCTTACAATTGAGACCTCTAGAGCGACTAGGAAAACATACAATAATAAGGTTTTAGATCCATTCCCTAAATATCATCTGATCATCACCGAAATTTGTAGGTGTCGCTCTTAACCACACCGTAATTACACCCTACACAACTATGTTGTCAGGGTATTATAGCTTTGTGCAGCCCCAAAAGTTTGTAACGCCGCGAAATATTGGTCCTAGACCCACCTTTAAGTATACCGATTGTCATATCTCGACTAGCTGAGTCGATCTAGACATGTGTGTCCGTCCGTCCGTCTGTCCATTATAATTTGTAAACACGATACAGGCCACAGTTATGGACCAATCTTCACGAAATTTTGCATGTAGGATGGGTTCTGGCCAATGAAGACCCCTATTGTTTCTGGTAAAGATCGATTAATATTTAGGGGATGAAATGGACCAAAAACTTTATTTTTGTGTAATTATCTGGTTGCTCTAGAGGCCGCAATTATGGCCCGAACATCGTGAAATTTTACATGGAGAAGAGAATCGGGCCAGAGAATAAACATGCCTGTTTTGACCCTGACTTTTGTGTGGAAAATTACAAAATTGGGATTCTATGGCGTATATATTTACTCCTAAAGAACATAGACCCGAGATGTTGATAGTATATCCAAGAGGAATGACTGACCTTTAAATTGATACCAATTATATTGTCGTATGTTCTCGGGTGTGGGAGTTATACTTAAATATTTACAGGTGTTACGTATTTAGATATTATATAGTAACCCTTACCACAATTTTCCATGGGGTTCCAGTTATGGTCAAGGACAAGCGCTTGTAATTTTCGGTGATTCGGTGATTTCGGTGGTTTTGAATCGATATATAGGCCACAGTTATACGCCGATCATCACCATACGCTGAAGTCAATCTGGACAAGTAATTAGGTGATCTGTACTGAATATTAGTAATATGGAAGATGTGCTGTGCTAAGAGGGTGCAAATGTCACGAAATATTTCCCAGGCTCGGAATAAACTTCCTTAGAATGTTAGAACTCTGTAGTTGTGTAGGGTATCGTATGGTCGGCCCCGTCCGACTATACTGCTCCGTTCACTGGTTTTCCATTAAAAAACAAGTTCACCTTGTAGTCTGATAATGGTAACATTAATCATACCAAAATACGTAGACACATGTGTTAATATTGGTATAACTCCCACATCGGAGTACATACAACCATATAATTGGTATAAATGGAAAGGTCAAACAGTGCTTTTGGATATACGATTATACCATCGGATCTGTGTCCTCCAGGTGTAAAGATATACACCACAGAATGGAAATTTAATCATTTTTCACACAAAGTCTGGGTACATTAAATCCCCCTACCCAGTCATGCTACTTCTATGGTCAGACCCCTTTCTCTGTGATGTTCGGGACATAATTGTGGCGTCTAGAGCGACAGGTGAAACAGACAAAAATAAAGTTTTTGGTCCATATCATCCCCTAAATATTAATGGACCATTACAAACAAACAATAGGGATCTTCTTTGGTCAGAACACATCCTACATGCAAAATTTCGTGACGATTGGTTCATTACTGTGGCATGTATCGGACGGGCACACATATCTAGATCGATTGAGCTAGTCGAGATTTGACGATCGGTATACATAATTGTGGGTCTATGACCAATACTTCGCTGCGTTAGAAACTCACGGGGAAACTCAATCAATTATCCAAGATAAAAGTTTTATAAAACGAACGGTTTTTTTTGTTTTCTTGAACAGCTTTCAACCTTGCCGGCATAGCTTTTACCAAGTTTTCCGTGTAAGATATCTGCATTTTCCCCCATTCTACTTGTAAATTATTTTTTTTTTCAGACTTGGTATGCTTGACATATTATAGATTCTAATATTTTTCTCCAACAGGGCAGGTGTTTCAATAACTTTTGGACAGTTATAATTATATTCTAAAGCATCCATTCTCGAACGATCTGGGACTTGTGTTTGGTACAATGAAACAGGTCATTGTTATCAGACAATTTATTGATACATATATCACCATTAGACGGACGGACGGGGAACATAAATCGACGTCTAGACATATTCTCAAAAGCCACCATGGGTCTATCCCGTTTTTTTCGCATTTTCAAACATATGCACAAAGCCATAATACCCTGTAATACAGTGTGGTGAAGGGTATATAAAGCAGAATTAAGAACGCGACTTCCCATCATTCATTTTAGTCACACTCTTCAGCCATAGTTCACTTGAAGAAAACAAATACAGAAAAATGTTTTCTGATGAAATGTTGAAATTAAGAAATTTCATCATCGTCGGTATAATAAAGTTATGTCGAATTTTTATGTTTAAAAATAAACAAGAATAACAACCAAATATAAATACGTGTCGAAACATGAATATTAAAAGAAAGTGCTAATTTGGCGAAAAAAATACAGCAGATAATATCATAAAATAAACAATAGACAAATACAAAATATTTAAGACTTTCTGATAAGATAGCAAATGTCTGTTTTATTATCGACTATTAAATGGAATACAATATAATATCAAATAAATTAAGGCAAAGAATAAGGGCGTAAATATACTACGAACGTGCAAGGCCGTTTAATGGTTGGCATTCGGAAAGGCATTACATGACATATTTTTCATTTATATACAAATTGGCTTCAGTTAGTACAGTTCAGAATGAGGAGAGAAATGGATAATCAGTTCGATATCAGATTAAAGAAAAACTCACTCCCAGGTTTGTATTTGCTTCCCCACAATTTGTTTTTTTTTTAAATAACGAACTGGGTTGAATGTGTCACACTAAAAATGAAGGAGTCCGTCAAAGAAAATAAATCATACCTTAGCGTAGCATACACCATGTAGCACTTGGCAACCATGACATTTATGTTAACATATCAAAAGTATACAAAAATATGAATAACAGGGACATGACGAATTTTATATGCAACTTTATCAACGACAACAACATATACAAGTAAAAGACCAGCAACATATCGGAGGGAAAAACTAAATTTTTTGTTTAAAGAACACATGTCACGTGACACCAGAGGTAACATATTGCACGACAACAACATCAACAATGGCACGAATAACGTAAAGTTTAGTTAACAACAGCAATGACAACAAAATTGTCACTACTACCAAAATACGAGTATATTCTTATGTATGTGTGCAACAACAACAACAACTTCAACCGGAAAAAATAGAAATTGTTATTTTAACAAGATTTTATTTTTTTTTTTGTTTCTGTGTTTTTTGGGCCACACACACATGGTTGATGGTTACAATGATAAACAGCTAGATGTGCTATGAAGTGTCATTGTAGAATGCAGCGTATAACTATACATGTGTGTGTGAGTTGGGTTGAGTTTACAAAACAGTTCCTAAATTTGAGCTACATGCATCTCATGAAACATGAAAAGGAAGACATTTATGATAAGGTTTCGCATGTGATAACAACATAAACGTGTTGAGCATAAACTAACACATACGAGGACACATAGTCAAGGATGGGTAGATAGTAGTGTGGGTGAGCGATTTTTGTTTAAAAAATCTTAAATTTGTCTTATAGTTTTTATACCCTTCTCCACACTGTGGTACAGGGTATTATGTCTTTGTGCATATGTTTGTAACAGGCAAAAGGAAAAGAGATAGACACATGGTTCCTTTGGAGAATATGCATAATCTCACTTTCTGAGTCGATTTATGCATGTCCGTCAGTCTGTTTGTTCGTCTGTATATGTTAAATTGTAAACAAAGTACAAGTCACATTTATAATCCGATTTGGATGAAATTTGGCACAAGTAACTTATTTGGCCCAAGGACGAACCCTATAGAAATTAAAGAAAATCCGTTCAGATTCAGATATAGCTCCCATATATATTTTAGTGCGATTTAAGGTGAATGAGGGACCAAAGACCTTCTATACGTTTCGATTTGCACGAAAGTCGGCATAGAATACTAAATTAGGTCCAGAATGAGAAAATTGAGAAAATCGGGTCAGATTTAGATATAGTTCTCATACATATTTTTGTCCGATTTAAGGTAAATGGTGCATCAAAGTCCCTATATATCTTTCGATTTGCACGAAATTAGGCATAGAATACTAAACTAGGTCCAGAATGACGTGTGCCAAGTTTCGGAAAATCGGTTAAGATTTAGATATAGCTCCGGTATATAGTTTTGTCTGATTTAATGTAAACGGTGCACCAAAGTCCCTATATATCTTTCGATTTGTACGAAATTTGGCATAGCATACTGAATTGAGCCTGGAATGATGTGTCCCAAGTTTCGTGAAAATCGGTTCAGATTTAGATATAGCTCCCATTTATATTTTCGACCGATTTAAATTAAATTGTGCACTAAAGACCCAAAGATTAGCCGACCGGCACACAATTTTTTGCAATGTACTGAAGTTACTATAACCTTTAATGAGTCGGTTGAGGGTTAAAGTTGCAGACCAAAATAATCCTCGATATTTTATCAGTAATATTGCCGAAGACACTATATACCTAAAATGCAAGGATTTCAAGAAATCATAATTCGAAAATTATCAAAATTCTTGAAAAGGGGGAACATTGCCCCGCCTTTTTTGGTTACCTCCCGACGTAAACTTTCAAAACGCCGATATACGTGTTTTCTTTTTTTAGACCCTCTTTCATAATCTTTTGGAATTTCCCGGTAATTATCAAAAAAATTCAAATATGTCGCACAGTGTAATTTAATATTAGGAATACTTATTGAGTAGAAAATCTCTCTAATTAATAATATCAATATTGACCCAAGTATTCGGATAGCTCCCATATAACGGTATCCCTTAATATTCCATATTTGGGTGTAATTTTATATTCGCCCAAGCTTCCAAATGTCCCCCATGCAATAATACCCCACATTTGATGCTGCCGGGGATTTGGACACGTTTTTAAATCTAATCGGCTGTAATTTGGCATTTGGTTCTTATTTGGTAGAATGAATCGCACTAAAATTATCTACATTTGTCCACTCTTTGAGGTAGCTCCCATTTAACGGTACTCAAAATATTCGGCATTTTGGGAAGTTTGTTCCAGTGTGGCTGTAATGTATTATTTTGGATGATCAAAACCTCTTAACCAACCAGTATTGTTAAAATTTTCCGTGTAGCCCCATATAATAGTTTCACCCATTGTTTAGTATTTTCTCATGTGGTGTCAAAATATTCCATCCGAAAATTAATCAGTATTGTTAAAATTTTCCGTGTAGCCCCATATAATAGTTTCACCCATTGTTTAGTATTTTCTCATGTGGTGTCAAAATATTCCATCCGAAAATTAATATATATTCATTCTCATTGTAGTAGCTACAATATACCATAACGGCATATTGAAGGGTAACACACATTTATGTGTAAACATTTCTATTTAGTCCCAAGCTCCTACATACAGGTCCCACTCCATTTTCGGAATTGTGAAGACTTTGGCCGAATTTTCTTTTCGCTCATTTGCTGCAAGGCAGGCATAACTCAAAAAAGCGATTTTGAAGAAAATGCATTTTAAAATTTCAATTTACTCACACTTTATATGGGACAGAGGAACTTCTACAGCTTCTCAATTAGAGTGTGTAAGATTTATTCATATGATTTTTTTACACAACATGAGGTCTTTTATAGCGAACAGTCGTTATTAATTTGAAAATTGCGTTTTTTGAGTTATGCCTGTCTTGCAGCAAATGGGTGGTACATTAGTTTTCTCTGTGATACACATTATTAGTATCGGATATATGCGGTATTGAGTTTATAATTTCAAAGATACTAACCAACGATTAGGCAAATAAACACCATATAATGGTGCCACCTGATTTCCCGTGGCTTAGCAACATTTTAGGAACTTTAACAAATAAAATGTCCCTATGGATTTATTATTATTATAAGAAAATAATCTTGGGCATGGATCTTAGAATCAGAACTCTATTCCGCATGTCTTCTGATTTTCACCCTTGCATTTGTCCCAAATGTACGGGCCTTCTATGGAAAACGTGTACTTTCAATGATACTGCTCAATTATTTTTAAAATTCTTACAAAAGAATTTCAATACAATGTCAATTCAATTGAAAAAAAAAAATATTTTCAAAATTTTCAATAATTGACAAATGAAAGCTTAAAGAAATGATACGCTACCAATTTTCGCCCAAAATATCTCAAAATAATAACTACGACGTGGTGCAATAAAAATAGCTCAATAATAAATTCGTGGAAATGCAAATATGCTGCAAAATATTTGTTTGCAAATTTTTCGCGATTTTCGAAATTTTCTCACCTCTTAAACCTTCCCCGAATCTCCACGAACATTTCAAGACTAAGATAAGAAAAATCCGTTCAGTCGTTCTCGAGTTTTAGCGAGACTAACGAACAGCAATTCATTTTTATATATATAGATTTATGTATGTATATAGATTCGTCCGATTTTAAGTAAATGGTGCACTAAAGCCCATACCTAGGCCGATTGACAAAACGTACTGAAATTAAAAAAATATATCTAGCAAGTTTCCTTGTAATCGGTTCAGATTTAGATATAGCATAGCTTCCATATATAATTTCGACCTATTCATGTTGATTGTACACCAAATTATTAATGGGTTCCTGATTGATACATTTTAAACAGTGAAGCATACCAAATATTTACAGAGTATGGAATGGGTTGCAGAATGGCATGTGTTGGAATTGAAGTTAGTCGGTTTACTTATAGATAAAGATCGCATATTTAAGTTCGTTCAATTTCATGTCAATGTTCCTTCAAAAAGACGACATCTGTAAACATACATATGTAGAATATCCCCAAAGTGGTGAAGGGTATCATACAGTCGACCTTTTGATATTTGTTTGAAGTCGATTCACATTTAGATAAGTATCACATATTTTATTTCATCCAATTTCATGTTAATAATCCTGTTTAATATACTCAAAGTGGTGAAGGGTGTCATATAGTCGGCCCAGTCTGACTTTTGTACTTTGCTTACTGATTATGTATGGGTGAGACATTTAATACCTGGATGTTTGCTCCGAACCCTTTTTAATACACGCCACTATAGGTAAATTTCGGTGAAATTCCATAGATTTAATGGATAGGTTTATATCGACGTCTGCGATAGAAGTTATGTTGCAGTCTGCTGTATCAACACATCTTCAACTTATCCTCAGTAAATGTCCACTGATCTTCGCAGTCAATTTAAATTCCGTCTGAATATGAGCACGATTTCAGGGATTTAACCCATTATAAATCACCCGATATAATCCCTTAGAACCTCGGATATTTGAGAGGAATTTCCAGACGGCCTTTTATACACCCATTGGACGAATAGTTGGGAATGATGAACATTGGTAAGAAGAAGATTCAATAGTGAAAGAATTCACGCTTGAAGACAACAGTTTAATATGTGGGCGTAGACGTAAACAGTCCTCCGAGTACTGAAGATTGTTTTTCCATACAAAAAAGTCCTCTTCTTTAAAAAAAAATCCTTTATGTCCCCGAGGTTACCTTTTTATTGAAAAAACTCCTATGGTCAATATAATAAATGCGTCGAGTCACCTGACGCATGAGGTCAAACATAATATTTGCAGAACATTTTTGATATAGGTGACTCTTTGTTGTGAAAATACACCCAACATTGTATTATTGTGCCATGAGTGCAAAAAGGTCGGTTTGGACTAACAAAACGATATTTTCAGGTAAAAATAATATTTTTCCAAGTAATAGCAAAATCTGGATGTTTGAAATGCTTTAGAAGTTTGGGGAAAGATTTTTTTATATATTTAAATGACATTTTGGACATGCAGGGAAGAATTCAGAATTTTTCAACACATTTTTTGCAAAGCCTTCACAATACTAGAGACTTTACTGGATTTCTCTGAAAATATTTCTTATAGGGGCTAATACCGCGAGGATTGTAGAGGAATATTTTTTTCAGTCACCAACAAGATGTAGGTTTTTATGGAATATCTTTAACGATTTGGTTTTGTTTCCCAAGTTCCCAAGTTGCCTCTCTAAACTAATACAGTATGTCTCATGTTGCTGTCAAAAATATTTTCCATCGAATGTTCTGGCTTTAAGTTTACAATCCCATATATGCGACAAGTTTATATATTTATGTGTACGTTTTCTTCAATGTAGCGGAGCTTAGCTAAATATGCGTGAGGCTACAGACACATGTATGAGTACAGTTGGTTCCCTTTATAACGAATTTTGCTGCCAATTTACAAGGAGATTATTATAACTATACTCAACTGTATATTTAAGTATAAACAAAACATAGACTTTAATCCGTTTTACATTATTACAAAATAAAATGATGAAAAGCTGTCTTTCGCATCAGAATTTTGTTTTTCCACCCGGAACATTAGACAGGCATGCAGTCACGCATATTTTGATGCTATGCCATCCTTCCGATGACTTTGTGAGTGAGTAACTTAGTTGATCTCTATATTTCCCTTTCAGCAGTAACAAGTTGTTCGTTGTTTTTTTTTGTTAATTTGTTTTTCCTTTTTGCGTGTGCATGTTACAAAAATAGAATTTTATGCTGCATTTCATTTTACTTTTGTTTGCAACTGACGCATGTCATCGTCGTTACTATCAACATCATCATCGTAGTCTATGAAAACTCCTCTTTTCCAGCATAGTTTATTCTATGTGTTGTTTGGTTGTTGATGATGATGTTGTTTCTGTTGTTTTTCTAAACTTTCACTTTTTATATGGAAAACATGGGTAAAAGTAACGTAAAGGGGTTTAACTATACATTATGAATACACATTTGTTAATCTTTTGTTTTTTGGGTAAAATGACTTGGTTCAGTTTTCATATTATGGGGTAGTAATAGAAGATGGGGTTGAGAAACATCATGTAAGGTATATTTGGCTTATACACGTAGGACAGATTAAAATTTAATATAAACTTTTTAAATTTCCTTTATATACTTAAAAGTTATGCTATGAGGTTATAACATTTTTGATTAAATCAATAATTTGTAACACTTCCAAAATTTGAACCCTGAACTTTTAATATGCCAATAGCTAGTTGTCACTGAAATAACCTAAATAACAACCAGTAAGGAAACAAGTAAAATTGAACGGGTTCGACTATATAATACCATTTAGCACTTTGGGTATATTCAAAAGATGCATCCTAATATACCTCGAATTTTTGAAGGACCATTGACATGAACTTGGACTAAATAAAAATTTGATCTGTGATATTATATGTGAACCAACTTAACCCTACGATAAATAAGTGGGTATATTTGTGCCTTTTTATACCCTCCACCATAGTATGAAGGGTATATTAAGTTTGTTTTTCCGTTTATAAATCAACGAAATAATCAGTTATATATAATCTTCAAAAAAATTCAGCACGTCCGTCAGCCTGTTGTAATCAATCTAGCCTCTAAACGAATTGAGACTTTATTGTAGACCCATTTTGGTGCGTTGGGCATAATGTTGTGTCAATCGAACACACTTTAACGCTTTAGCAAATGGTGCTAAAAATTGGAAGAAAATATATATGGGAGCTATATCTATAGCTGAACCGATTTCAATAATGCCTGGCACACGTTAGGCTATACTAACATCATGACGTTATGCAATATTTCGTGCGAATCGGCCTAAATTTGACTCTTTGTTCCCCTCTTTTGCTAAAAATCTGAGGAATATGTATATAGAAGCTATATCTAAATCCGAACCGATTTCAATAAAACTTGGGACACGATAGCTATCCTAACTTCAGTATGTTGTGTGTTTCGTGCCAATCGGCGTAAATTTGGCTCTTTAATGCATCATTAGCTAAAAATCGGACGAATATATATATATATATATATATATACATGGAAGCTATATCTAAATCTGAAACTATTTCAATAAAACTTTGTTTTATGGTGTTTTAAAAACACAATTTGCACGAAATTGGACGAAAATATTTATGGGAGCTATATCTAAATCTGAACCGATTTCAACAAAACTTCACGTGCGTTAACCTGCCCCTATTTTAAAATGCTGTGCAAAATTGGGTCTCATTCGGACTAATCTTGGGAGTTCGGTGCACCAATTAGCTAAAATCGGACGAAACTCTATATGGAAGCTACACCTAAATCTGAACCGTTTTCAGCAAACCTGCACAGATATCAAACTGGACTTAATTCAGTACGCGGTACAAAATTTTCTCTCAATTGGACAAATCTTGGGAGTTCGGTGCACCAATTACCTAAAATCGGACGAAACTATACATGGGAGCTACATCTGAATCTGAACCGATTAAAAATACTTCACGTTTGTCAATCGAACGATAAAACGCTGTGCAAAATTATGTTTCAATTGGATAAATATTGGGAGTTTGGTACCCCAATTCAGGAAAAATCGAACGAAAATATATATCTATATTTTAACCGATTTTCTCCAATTACAATAGGGTTTGTACTTGAACCAAATAAGTGATTTGTGCCTCATTTTTCAACAGAAATGGTTCCAATTTGGTATTTTGGATTTTCATTTGGTAGGAAATTTTCTCCACCAAAAATCATCAATATCGGCCACATTCTGAAGAAGCGTCCAAAGATCCGCATCTTAAGAAAATTTTGGCAAGTTTTTCTATAGATGTGGCTGTAATATGGTATATTGGGTTCTAATTGTATACCAATTCTTCCTGCCAAAAATTATCAATATGGGTCCAATTTGTATATAGTTACATACAAAATTTCATTACAAACTTCGGAACCTTCGTATGGAGGATATGGTATTACAAATTGTCTGCTAATAGAATTTTTATAGGCTTATAAAATTATATACCAAATTATAGACACTAGACTTTGAACTTTAGCATAACAAACATTACGTAAGACCTCTGTGCCGGGGAAATGTAATTTCTTTACCAAGAACCTGGAATGCAAATTACAGCCTTTTCGGTTGGAAAATGTGGCAAATGCTCTTAAAATATCGACCTCGGGACCTCTACATGGAGGTTATGTAATAACATGGACCTATGCCTCAATTTCTTGCGAAGATGCCTCAAAAACCCCAAAATCCCAATTTATAGAATTTTCTGTTGGAAAATCCGGCTAAAACCCTCAAAATACAAATTTATGGGGGCTAAAACCAGACGTGGGCATGGATATGCCACAGGCTAAATCAACATCTCAGTCCTAATCTTATTTTAGTAAAAAATAAAATGTACAATGTTTTGGGTATATTCAAATCTTCAATGTTTGGATCCATTTGGACACTGATATTATGAAATTATATTTTTTTGTGGAGAGATACCATTTACCCTTATGTTGCGGACGATGGCGATGTGAATAATATCGTCAACTCCCATATATTTGGTACAAAGAAATTAGGAGTCTAAAACCGATGTATTGACATATCTGTGTGTATATACCCTCTTTTAAATATCGCTTTTATTGTATGATAGTCCTCGAATGATATTCATTCAAAATCCATGATTATTGTCTTAATAGTTGAAAAGTATTATACCACTAATCAAGCGATATTGTCGTGACACTCTTGTAAAATATTATTTCAAAAAAGAAACTAGAAATATATTAATTAAAATTTCAGCCCTTTTGCCTAATATTCCGGTTAAGGTATCACTTTTATGATCCTACCGAATTATTCTGTAATAAATCATCTCTTAAAGCTCTTCAATTTTATTATCAAATGTCAATAATACATTAGTGGCTGTTCTATTAGGCGTATGAGCAATATTGCATTAATTGAAATCAACACGTATACGCTACATGGCACATTCATTTGTCTAATTGATACTCCTAGTTATTAACAAATCAAATAAATTTGTTTGCATAATTATTTTACTTCTTTAGTTAAATTTCTTGTATCCTCCTTAAAACCGCTTAAAATATATTATCCTTTAAATCACCCTCACAGTATTTAAGTATTAAAGTTTCTGAACTTTAAATTACTGCAAAAACATATATTTAGTGCGGCAAGAAAGAAAATCCAGCAGCCAGCATTTACTTGGTTATTTATTTCACTTTTGGTAATTTCTTTCACACTTTATCCTTAAGCCTTTTACAGTCTTATTTATTTATCATGAAATTCTCTTTTCGTCCAGTCAGTCAGCCTGTTTTCGGGCCCCACATTCTTGTACATGAGATTCGTTACTGCAGCTGAGACGAACGCCAAGTATGAAGCACAGCTGCAGCAGCAACACCAAACGAGAGCAACAATCCGATGAAATATCTACAGCTGCTGGGGCAAACAAAAAGTCTCCGACGAGAGAAAATCCAGCAGAATTTTCTTTTTCGCTGTTTATTTTGTAACCTACTGCCACCCAATCAAAATGCATTTGAATGACACCCACATGGCCCATGCTTAGGAAGGGAAGACTTCTTGCCCGCCATATATCCAGTTTGAAGAAATGAACACATGTTGGCTTTTCTGCTAAATACGACGAAGATGGAAATGGAAAACGTAACGCCAACAAAGAGGAAAATTCACATACTCACGTAGCGACGACGACGACGACAACATAGTAACATTAGATGTGGCAACAACTGTAACTGTATAGAAGCGACTGACTTGGGTTTGAATGGCTGACTGGCTGGTTGGTTGCCTACAAAAAACAGCATTCACGTGCTTACCTCATGTGCCAGTGTGTGGGTGGTTGACTGGATTTGTTGAGAAATGCAGCAGGCATTTCGCTTGATGTTCAGGTATGAACGATTCTAGATGACTTTCTACTTAGCCACAAAGTGTTTCACATGGTATTCGTGTATATAAAGAACAACTATATACTAAAGCTAAGTAAACAAATATACGAAGAGGTATGCGAAGTAAGTCGTTATGTACTAATTTATATATGCATGTATATAACGATAACGTTAGTAGAAGTTTAAATTCCTCAGGATATTATGTATTTTTTAAAGGATATTTTTTTCAAGGACTTTTATTTGTGCGGATTTTTAAAAGAAGGTCTTCTAAAAGTTTTAATTCTTCCATAAAATAATATTATTCAAGGTTCTATATAAGTGTGAATTTCATAAAGAAAATTTTCAAGGGCCTCCATTAGAGTGGATTTTTTAAAATAATATATTTCATAGGTCCTTGAACTTTATGCGTAGATTTTTAAAGTTTTTTTTAATGGAGTCAATATTTCAAAGTATGTTTTTCAAGGAATACTAAAAGAGTGGATTTTTAAAATAGTAATTTTTAAGGACTTTTAAATGTGTGGGTTTTTAAAGAAATATTTTTTTAAAGATTTGTAAATGCGTAAAATTTCCCGGATATCGAAAAGTGTAAACTTTTCAAAAAATATTTTTTAAAGACTTGTAAATGCGTGAAATTTCCGGGACATATGAAAGCGCAAATTTTTCAAAAGAATATTTTTAACGGACATAAAGAGCCGTCGATTTTTAGAAGAATATTTCTGAAGGACTTCTAAAGACGTGATTTAAAGAATATTTCCATAGTCATCTAAGGGCTTGTTTTTTTTTATTTTCTAAAGCCTATTTTTATGGGACTTCTAACGTTGTGGATTTATCAAAGTATAGTTTTAAGATGGATTTTCAAATATTATTTTTTACGGACGTGTAAATGCATGGACTTTTCAGGACATCTAAAGCCGTTAAGGACCTCTAAATCTGAGATTTGTCAAAAAATAGTTTTTTAAGGATTTCTACAGGAGTGAACTTTTAAAAAATATCTTTCAAAGAGAGAATATTTGTCAAGGACCTGTTTAAGCGTGAATTTTTATAGAATATTTTTCATGGACCTGTTTAAAAAATATTTTTCAAGGACCTGTTAAAAAAATATTTTTCAAGGACCTGTTTAAGCGTGGATTTTTCAACAATATTTTTCAATGATTTTTAAAGAAAGTTTTTTCAGTGATCCCTTTATGTGTGGATTATTTAAAGAATATTTTTCAAGGATCTGTTAAGGCCTGGACTTTTTAAAGTATATTTTTCATGGACTCTTTAAGCGTAGATATTTTAAGGGCTGTTTAGGCGTGGATTTTTTTAAGCGAGGACTTCCTAAATAATATTTTTCAATGACCTGCTTAAGCATGGATTTTTAAAGAATATGTTTCAAGGACCTGTATAAGCTTGGTTTTTCTAGGCGAGGACTTTTAAAAAATATTTTTCAAGGACATGGTTAAGCGTAGATTTTTTAGGCGACGATTTTATAACAAATATTTTTGAAAATTCCTATATGCGAATTTTCAAAGGAATATTTTTCAAAAGGACTCACATATCTAGACGTGTATTTTTTTAAAGGACTACCATAACTCTATGTGAGGAGTTTTCAAAAGAATTTTTTTTTCAAAAGGTCTTTCAAGGGATTCTCTTTAGGTGTTGATTTTCTATGTGAGGAGTTTACAAAAGAATTTTTTTTTTTCAAAAGGTCTTTCAAGGGATTCTCTTTAGGTGTTGATTTTTTAAAAGCACTATGCGAGGAGTTTTCAAAAGGAATATTTTTTTAAAGGACTTTCAAGGGATTCTCTTTAGGCGTGGATTTTTTAAAAGCTCTATGCGAGGAGTTTTCAAAAGGAATAATTTTCAAAAGGACTTTCAAGGGATTCTCTTTAGGCGTGGATTTTTTAAAAGCTCTATGCGAGGAGTTTTCTTTAGGCGTGGATTTTTTAAAAGCTCTATGCGAGGAGTTTACTTTAGGCGTGGATTTTTTAAAAGCTCTATGCGAGGAGTTTTCAAAAGGAATATTTTTCAAAATTACTTTCAAGGGACTATCTCTAGGCGTGGATTTTTTAAAGGAGTATTTTCAAGACGACTTTCAAGGGACTCTCCCTAGGGTGCATTTTTTAAAAGGAGTATTTTTAAAAAGGACTTTCAAGGGTTTCTCTAGGCGTGGATTGTTTTAAAGGAATATTTTTTAAAAGGGGTTTCAAGGGACTCTTAAAATAACTTTCAAGGGACTATCTAGGACTATAACAGCTCTAGTCATGAATGTTTTTAAAAGGGCTATCACAGCTCTAGGCGTGGATTTTTTTAAAAGGATTATCACAGCTCCAGGCGTAGATTTTTTTAAAAGGACTATCACAGCTCCAGGCGTCGATTTTTTTAAAAGGACTATCACAGCTCCAGGCGTCGATTTTTTTAAAAGGAATATCTCAGCTCTAGGCGTGGATTTTTTAAAAGGACTATCACAGCTCTAGGCGTGTATTTTTTAAAAGGACTATCACAGCTCCAGGCGTATATTTTTTTAAAAGGACTATCACAGCTCCAGGCGTAGATTTTTTTAAAAGGACTATCACAGCTCCAGGCGTCGATTTTTTTAAAAGGACTATCACAGCTCTAGGCGTGAATTTTTTAAAAGGACTATCACAGCTCTAGGCGTGAATATTTTAAAAGGATTATCACAGCTCTAGGCCATGGATTTTTAAAAGGACTATCACAGCATTAGGCGTGGATTTTTTATTAGGATTTTAACAGCTCTAGGCACAGGTTTTTTAAAAGGTCTATCACAGCTATAGACTCAGGTGTTTTTAAAAGGACTACCACAGCTCTAAGCCAAGATTTTTAAAAAGGACTATCATAGCTCTTGGCGAAGATTTTTTTAAAAGGACTAGGTCTCCATTATTTTTTAAAGGAATTATCAAAGGTCTTACGGAGCTCTATGCGTTAAAGCACAAATTTTTCAAAGGAATTCTCAAAGGTCTAACGCAGATCTATGCCTTTAAGGACCTTTTTTCCAAGGACTTTCATGGGGACATGTCATGGGACTGTCTCCAGATGTGGATTCTTTAAAAGAATATTTTTTTAAATAACTCTCATGGGACTATTTTTAGACGTGGATATTTTAAAAGAATATTTTTTCAAAACAATTCTAATGTCACTATCTTTTAGCGTGGATATCTCTCGGCGTGAAATTTTTAAAGGAATATTTCAAAGGACTTCTCAAGTAGCTATCTTTCGGCGTGAAATTTTTAAAGGAATATTACAAAAGACTGCTTTTATGCCAATTGAATTCGTTTTTATTTAAAATTCATTCTAAAATATTTATAAAATTGTTCCAAAAGTTAAAAAAATGTCATACCATTTTCTAAAAGGTCCCCTCTTTCTATATATAACAGTTTAACTTTAGTAAAACCTTATTTTATATATAAATATATACAAAGTAAATTGCGTGTAACACGCTTTCAATGGCAACAAAAACACACACAGAGTGAGACATTTCAACAAAAACAACAACAATGAGTTTTGCTTATATATTCATCCACGTTATATACAATAACAAAAGTGTATGCATGTGAATGCGTTTTTATATACCGGCAACAACTAAAAAGCACGTGCTCTGCCACCCCAAAAATCGAATAGGGAGGGCTGGGGATAGGAGTAGGGAGGTGTGTGTGTGACGTATTACAATGAATTTTTGTGTTTTTTTGCAGTTACCATTTAAAGAAAAATGTGCGAAAAAACCTCTCGATTTAAAGGGAACATTTTCTCAACACCAAAAACAAAAAAAAAATTTCAAATCGTTTAGAGGGTGTAGTTTTTTGGTGAAGCAAAAAGCTCGGCAAAAAATGTTTTGTTTGTTGATTTTAGCAAAGAAAATACATAGACAGAAAAATGTTCGACGAATTGTTGTGGTTGCTTGTTCTGTGTTGTGCTTGTAGTGATGATGATGGTCGAGGTGGTGGTTGGTACTTAGACAGGCCTATTACTACAAAATTGTTATTGCACTATTCAGAACTTCGTATTTTTGGCCCTGTTTCAAAAAAATAATCATCAACTATAGGCCCGTTGCTCCTTGCATGCCATCGTTGTGGTGTATGAGTGTGTGTGTGTGCTTTTTCAGTTTATTTTACTATTTCCTTGTTGTTGGAATTCTGTTCGTTTTTTTTAATATTTGTGATTCGTTCTGGTGTTCGATGTGCCGTTGTATTTGTTGCCTACTTAAATGTGGTTGCAACATGCCATACATAGATAGGCCTTAGTTCGTAATGTTGGTGGTATGGTGATTGCACTGGTATGGGTGTAACCATAGAGGGTAACATTGCCAATGTATCTGTAAATGCTAGGCCTATGATGCCGTTTTTACCGGGTAGTTTCTTCTTATAAATCGTGTCAAGTCGATTGCATTCATGCCGTGCTGCTGTGTGTTTTCGTCATCGGGCGAGGAGCATCAGCATCATGATTGCCAAACAAACCAACACTAATATGCCGACTATTCAACCAGCCAGCCAACCATCCAACCAACAGCAATCTGCAGCACAGAAAAATCAACGCTTGCGCTGCAAACGAAAAATTAACAATTCCTTGT
>NW_026881500.1:0-34392 GCF_032173495.1 Musca vetustissima | reverse complement strand
TGCCTGTTACTTGGTTCAGTTCTGGTGTTTGCTTCACAATCAGCATTATTGAGGTTCTTGAGCGCGATTTTCAACGAGATAGCCTCCAGCGACGTACTCATACACTTTTTTCTGCAATACCAATTTTCATATTGAAACAGCAGCATCCACCATAATGTACTTGGTGTACATTATGGTTTACATAATCTGTTTGTAGAAATCTTTGTATAAGTCTATGTTTTGGTATGTTCCCTATATTTTCATTTCAAATATCTGTCAGTATACCTATGGTGGAGGGTATCCAAAGTTCGAACCGGCTGAACTTAACGCTTGTTCACTTCTTATGTCTCTAGGCCGATCTTCCAACCAAAATGGCTGCAATATTGTGTTCCGAATTTTTGATCGGTAAATACCGCTTTCACGGAAATTTTTCAAAAAAGTCCATGTTTTTATATAGTTCCATATATGAGGGTTACTTCTTATGTTAGTAGCTGCAGTTGGACAATATGGTATCACAAAGGTTATACAAAAAATTATTCGCTGCAAATTTTCAAAATCAGTCCATGATTTCACATTTGTATGGATTTGGTTTCATTCTCCAAATGATATAAATTTTAAGAATTCAGGGTTAAGAAGGTCCCTGCGAGAATATTTTCCATAATTTTTCGACATTGTTGTCACATAGGTAATAATGTTTCGACATTGTTATCACCTAGGTACGTTCGCTCCGCCTACAGGGAGCAGAGCTGAATGCTAACGGACGCGTCCACAGGTTGCGGATAGTGGGAAGCCCAAGCCGTTGGACAACTGTGAATAACCAACAAAAAGGTTGTAAAAAGGTTTGGGACACTACCTTTTTAAAGTGTCTCCCCTAACGTTGGAGTGTCATGCGACCTCGTGCCTATCAGCGTTCCACGGATTGCAGTCAGGGTACCGACTGCATTAGAACGGAGCCTTGTTGATACCTGGGCGCCTCAACAAGTGTTTCAGGCTTAGTTGCCAAGTCCTTGTCATGGTCGACCTCAAACCCTCACACACAGCACTTACTATCGAGCCGTCTTTTAATAACAATGAAGGAGAAACCTGTTGATGGCCGTGGTACATCCAGGAAGCTGATGCCTGAGACGGCTAAGCCCTCAGCACCCCCAAAGGGTAAACTGAGTACTGGGACGTCCCAGACATCAGAATCCACAAAGACAGAAGGCAGGGGACTGTCGAAGTCGACTAGAAAGAGAGCCCGTAAAAAGGCCTACAAGAAGACCGATAAGGCACAACCGCCCTCTGTCAATCCACCTTCTGCCGAATTGCCAAAAGCTGACAGCCAAGGCGGTGAAAATTGGGCAGTCGCCAGTGGATAAGTAGAATGTAGCGGACGCGAAGCAGGTGCCTGCTGGGCATACCCCTGCAGTAGTTGCTACTCCGGGTGCCAAATATCGGCCACAGCCCACGGCTGTCAAGAGAATGAGGTCCTCGGAGGAGCAACAACCTGCTGCAAAGAGGCCCACGCAGTCGTCGACCGTACAGAGCTCTGCTTCGTTTGCGTCGGTGGTAGCGTCGAAGGAGAAACCTGCCAACCTGTTGTAGATATTGGCCTCATTAGTCATGATGATTTTTAAAAAGAATTATGGCTCATTTTCATACATTTTGAGGTCCTAATTAGCAAATGCATTGCATCAGTTCTTTGTCAGCTTTCTTCAACACATTTGGGCTACATCAAAAATAATCTTACGAGTCGCCTAGGAACGTGTTCGTGTTTCATTTTTCACATTTCTCCTATTCCAACAGCCGTATTCAAGGCGCTTCGCGGCGAATAACATTTTTTTACAATTTTTGTTACGAATTTCAATATATTGTTGCATATAACGTTCCATTTTTGGTTATGGCGAAAATACGTCCAAATTTAAATGAATAAAACTTAAGAAGGAACAGCTACCGAAATAAAGGGTAATTTTAAATAACTTCCCTTGTTGGAAACCCACTATAACTTTATTAAACACATTTAATTCTGATGGATACTTTAAAAGACATCTGATGTGGAAGCATTGTAAGCCTGGTTTTACACAAAAAAAAACTATTTATTAATCACTTAACCCATTGTTAGTTTGTTGTCTTTTTATAATTTACAAACTAGTCCGAAACCAACACAACACACAACATCTATTGTGAAGTTGTGTTCCGCAAAGAAAACAAAAACGTAAAACAAAACTTGAAATGAAAATGACAGCTTTTCATAATAAAAGAAAATACAAAACAATGGCTACGACAGACAATGCAATGCCATTTCTTGGACTACTTTAAGACGAAGGATACGACACCTTACAACAAAAGGACGTAAGACCAAAGAGAGCTCAGAACAAAACAAACGGCCAGGCAAAGTTACTACAGCGGCATAATAATGCCAAGATATTGGCCAATAGCTTGAGGAGGGAACCAACGAGCTACGACAACAACAACAATAAACTAAAGTACATCAGCAACGACATCGGGACGAGTTCAGTGTACTGTTTGTTTTCTTCTCCGAGACATAGTTGCTAGAAAAGAAACGAGTGGCAGCAGAACTGAAGTAGTTCAAAACATTCAGCGACAACGTTCAACCATCGACAGTCAACATCCGAGACAGCAATGGTACGGGTAATAATTCTGGGACAGCTTGTAAGTAGTAACATTTTGTGTGTTAGAGTAACAAAAAACCAACGAAAAAGAAGAAGAAAAAGAAAAAGGAGGGAAATGAGATGCAGCAGAAATCAGATAAAGATAAATGATATGACAAGTCAAACATCATTGTGTGACAACCTCAGTTGCAACAAAAGTAACAACAATGGTCCGTAACAGAAATAGCAGCGGCAATCGGGATAATTCTCCGATGTTACAACAACACCGACACCACCAGAAGAAAATGGTAAATGTAAAGAAAAGAAAATAATAAAATAAACCAAGGACGAATCATCATCATCATTTATTCCAATGAAACTGTCAACTCAGATGATTTGCATGAGGGTAAAAATTCACAAAATTTGCTGTGGTTTGTTTACCAATTCCAGATGGCTGAATACTACTCATCGCCAATTTTAATCATATTGTGTTTGGTTTGGTTGTTTGCTTAGATTGTCGTAAACAAAAACAAAATAAATATTTATTTTGGTTTGGGTTTTTTTGCTTGTCTTGGTATTGTCTTCTGCATTGCCAATGCATCTCATTAGTATTTGAAATTGTGTTGTAATAATACTACTAATCGTTATTGGTAATAGAGATAATATATTTGTTTTAAATACTAGAAATGTACTCTGGTGAATGATAATACAAATGGAGCTAGGTTTGGCCGAGTCGGATATGTCTTACATCCGAGCATGCGAACCATTTATAAATCACTTAGGAATCGAACAGAAAATTTGCACATCGTAACATGTTTACGCAGTTCAAATTGATTTCATGATCATGTTTAATTGCTCATAACTAAAAGCTTAAATCTTGTACACCACGCCGACGATTTCAAATCAGTATTTTTCTACAACAAATAACCTGAAAAATTCGAAAATTATTACAAATAAGAGAGTTTTGTTCCTTAAATTATTTTTCATATGTATATGGATTGTAGGAATGATCATATTTCCACCTTTCATATGACACCAATTTCATAAAATGTCGAACTATTAAAAATTTAATTTGAAATTTAATGTTATTTTCTTTTTTTGAAAGATAGAAAGGTCGTTTTTCTTACAATCTACAAAAATATTTAAAAAAATAAGGAAACATATCATTTCCAATTTTAATAGTAAAAAATTAAGTTAAATTATTTTTAAAAAATCAACACCAGTGTATGTTTTAAATAATATTTTTTTCAAGCACCCAATACAGGCGTTTTTAGAAGACTAATTTTTCAGGCAACCAATATAGGCATGGACTTTTTAAAGAATTTTTTAAGCATCCAAAACAGGCGTGGATTTTTAAATAATTTTTTAAAGAATATTATTTGAAGTTCCCAATACAAGATGGGATTTTTTTTAAAAATGTTTTTGCAAGTATCAAAAACAGGCGTGGATTTTTTAAAGAATAATTTAAATAATAATTAAAAGCCACCAACACTTCGATTGTGTTTACAATAATTAATTAGTGTAAAATGGAAAGTATAGATACAAGTGAGCATATTCATATAAAATTAAAACATTATTATGTTTGCGACACTATACTGGAAAATAACCCTTTAGTCTATGAATACTTTAACGAGTTAAAGTAATTTGACATATTGCCTTTCAGTAAGCTATTAAAAAGGACCCAATATGACTCTTTGAAAATTTGCACATAAATTATGTGATAACGAATAACCTTCGTATAAAAAATCGATCTTTTTGAAATATGTCGGGAACAATGTAATAAAAAAGCTGATGCTGTTTTCAAACATGAAGTGAGCAAAATTGATGTCGACAACATTTCGGATGAAAGAGAGATATATTTAAAGCAAACAGTTCATTTATTTTGCTTAAAATTGGCGCAAAAATTAGAAAAATGTGACAGAAACATGACTGTTTTCAAAGACAAAAATCATGAATGGCTAAATTCGGATTTAATTTTTTTGCTTAAGAATTGTTCGGAAAAAGTTGCACCTAATAAAAGCTTTGAAGTTGGTAAAAGAAAAAAAGCTGCTGACCTTTCAACTGAGAAACCTGACACGGCAAGAACCCCAAAAGTCTATTTCACTTTCTACGGATGAAGCTCTAGCTTTCCTTCTAGAATATAACTTTTCAAAAGGGCGGTATAATGCAAACGAGTGGTTTAAGTTGAAATAGGATAGAACATATATATGAGAGCTATATCTAAATCAGATCCGATGTGAATTACATTTGGCAGAGACATTTCTGATTTTCGTTATATCAGGTGTATCTTGTGATTTTGGCGTGATTTACACGTGAAATCGGATGGATATGAATATATATATATATATATATATATATATTTGGATGTTATATCTAAATCTAATCCGATCTGAACAAAATTTTTCTGAGTTGTTTTTATAAAAAACATGCAAACTAAATTATACGATGATCGGATGTATTTTGTGGGTTTGGAGTTACTTAGACATGAAATCGGATAATATATATATATATATGAGCTATATCTAAATCTGAACCGCTTTGAACCAAATTCGACACATTTATTAGCAGACTCAAAAAAAAAAGGAAAGGAACAAATCAAATTTCATCGTCATCCGTTGTATATTTGGTGCATATTAAATCTGAAATCGGATGAAATATATATGGGAGCTATATCCAAATCTGAACCGATGTTTTCCAAATTCGACACACATATTTGCAGACTCAAAAAGATCGTACAAAGTAAATTTCATCGCAATCCGTTGTATTTTACCGATTTGGTGCATCTTAAACCTAAAACCGGATGAAAATATATATGGGAGCTATATCCAAATCTGAATCGATTTCTTCCCAATTTAAGAATAACAATTCTGGTAAGAAAAAAATCAATTGGGCCAAATTTCATGACGAATACTATGATTTTGTTGCCGCTATGAATTTTGCACAGAAAAAGTGGTCATTCGATCTATAGTGCACTGGACTGGATTTATTAAAGAATATTTTTTCAAGCCCACCTCATTCGAATATGGGGAATATCGGCCTACTCCTTCTAGTACTTCCCACACAAAACAGTTTGTAAGTTCTGACCATAGGCAGACATCTATTACATGGCATCTTTTTTGATTTTTTATAGCCTCCACCATAGTATGGAGGGTATATTAATTTTGTCATTCCGTTTGTAACACATCGAAATATTCATTTCCGACCCTATTAAGTATATATATTCTTGACCAGGGTAAAATTCTAAGACGATCCAGCCATGTCCGTCCGTCTGTTGTAATCACGCTATCTTCTGAAGGAATTGAGATAGGGTGCTGAAATTTTGCATAAAGTTGTCTTTTGTCTGCAGGCAGGTCAAGTTCGAAGATGGGATATATCGGTCAACGTTCAGGCATTTAGGCATATAACAGTACCCCCAATTTTCGGTATTTTGGGGTTCTTGAGCGCGTTTTTCAACCGAATACGCTGAAATTTGGTATTTTGTAGTCGTATATGGTAAGAAATCTCTCAACCAAAAATTATTAATATTCTCCCCCTTTTTGGGGTAGTCTCCATATAACCAACTTTTTATATTAAAATAGTTATCTGATTTTTTCCGCGCTTTGGGTTTGGTTCTAAGACTCTGTTGTAATCATTTCTCCTGCGGAGGTAGGATGAAATCAATTTTTTTAAACAAATTTGGCCCAAAGTAACATGGGGTCTAGAACCAATATTTCGATGAGACATATTTTCGGCATGTCAAAGTGTATACACCCTCATTAGCCTTAAGGCTGAGGTTATAATTATCCACTAAAATTGTCTGTAATTTGTGTTATGGTTTACAAAATCGGTTTGTAGAAATATCGGTATAGGTCCACTTTTTGGTTTTTTTCCTATATTTTTATTTCAAGTACCTGTCAGTATATCTATGGTGGAGGGTACCCAAAGTTCGGCCCCGCCGAACTTTACGCTTTTTTTACGGCTGGTAAATGAATACCACTGCTTGTTATAGTTTGTAACTTTTCACATATATATTGAAGATTAAAAAAAAGGAAACTAATTAAAAAAAAATTGTTGTTTTTTGTGATTAAACAAGTCCTTAGTTTTGATGGCGGGCATGATAATTCCTCACTGGAACATCGGAATCCGAAAATTCCAACTGTGTTAGAAAGAGTACATGACTGGCTCTCGTATGAACTAGGATTATTGACTTCACACAACAATTAACAAAATGGCGAATCTTTGAAAATTTATTTTTTGAAAATAAGGAAGATCTTCACCGATTGGCTTTACCCTAGTTCATACGATAGTTATACACTCACAGAGAAACGTCCCAAAATTTGGAATTGATCGGATCATTAGTTTTTGAGTTATCGTGTCCGCCATTCGCAAAAACGCTGCTTGGAGAAAATTGCATTTTAGGTTAGTGCTAGTACAATGAATCGACTATATCTTCAAAAAGTTTTTGAGATTTTCACTTGAAAATTTATAGGAACATTCTTGAATTAGTTAAGGCTCGAATTAAATCAAAATACAAAATTAAATTTAAATAAAGTGTTTGAAAATTCACACGAAATATTAATTTAAAAATTTTAGTTTCAATTAACTGATTTTTTCGATAAACCGGCGTTTGCTTATCCGAATTCAAATGTATTGGATTCCCGTTGATGAGAAAATCATACTACAAAAATACTGAAACACTTTTAAGAGTAGATTCCATATAACTGTACCCTGGGGATTTTGATTACGTTTTTTTTTCGAGCGGCTTGGTTTTAATTGGGTGTCATATCTTCCAAATTGGCTGTAATTTAATATTTTGGAGTCTCAATAAGTACAACTTCTATCTACCAAAAGCTATTAATATTGAGTTGTGTTTCGAGTCAGGTTCAATTAACAAATACCCCCATTATTTGGATTTGTTGGCCCAAATTTCAATTGAATTTTTTGTTTTCATTGGAGCTGCAATTTTACAATGGAGTAGCTCTCACATAAAAGTCTCGAGTTTATGTAATTTTAATGTCATATATCATGATCTACTGCTAAATTGGGTGTGTCATTATGAACTGTGGCCCTATACTAAATATTTTAGGTTTAGTAGCTACTTATGTTCAAAGTTCAACAGGTCGCCGGAGAGTGATAGACCGGCACACAAAAAATGATAACTTTATAACTCACTATATTCATAAAACACACACAACTATCATATTTCATTAAACCGTTCCAATAATTCATTAATTAATACCATTTCAATGCCGTTCAAGTTCGATAATTTCTTCACTGATATCCATTCATTAAGCTTTTAAAACATTTATAAAAATTAATATATATTTAATATTTTATTGTTTATTATTGCATTATTGACTTTTATTAAAATTGAAACATTGCTTCAGTATTTTTTTTTGTCCTGTCAACAGACATTTGTCGTAACCATTTTTGCAATTCCCAGAAAATTTGGAACCGAAAAAACTGTTGATGAAATGAAAGTGTTTTTGGCAAATTAGCGTTAAAACGAAAATCATATCAGGTATAAAACGGAAACATTTCGTCTGCTGTGTAGACGAAGTCCTTGATAATGTCACTCTTCATACACATGCACATATGTAGTATATTCAGACATACAGATAAAATAGATTCTATTTAATAATGCATATTAAATTTATGTATATAAATATTGTGTGGCTGTTTGTGTGCATGTAGATATGTATGTACCATTTATTATTTTGAAATACATACACACATGCATATGTATAAATATTTATATACATATATATATGTGTGTGTATGTGTGTAAAATTAAGCATAAAATGAAATTCCCATTTACTTACTCATTTGACGCACTGGATATTGTCGTTGGTGTTGTTGTTCGCAACAAAATTGTCGCATGCATTTCGATGTGATGTCATTCGAAAATAACCGGATCAAAAACAATTTGTTTGTTGTTGGCGTTGCAGAAGTTGAGTTGCAAGCCGCATGATCCAATCAAGAGGAACGTTGAAGGATAATGTCGAATTTCATGTTGGTTATATTCCAGTGAAAAATGCAAAACGTTCGATGTGATGTCATACATACAGACACGCACACACACACGCACGCACACCAGTATCCATGTAGGCAAAGATATCGACCGGATGTGATGACATTTCACAAATTGTTATCATGTTGCACAGTGGTGGTGGTGTTGTTGTTGTTTGTATATTCAGTTGCAAAATTGTTTTTTTTTTTTTTTTTGTACAAATCGAACAAGGCGAGCAGCAATAGCAGCATTTAATCGGTGTCAGAGCAGTGATGATGTTTCCAGAACGTTGATGATTACAATGTTGACATCGATAAATCCAGCACATTAAAGGAATGTCGGAGAGGGCAAGAGAGAGATATATATAGATGCCAATGAAGAAAACACAGCAATGAAAAGAAAGAAATGAGAACAAGTAAAACATGAAATGGGAACGCATCAATAGTCTGGAAAAACAGAATTTAATTAGCATTAAGGTCGATTTGATGTTGATTCAAGGAATAGCAAAGAGTTTTCAATGCACTTAGAACATTCAATTTGTAGTATGACGAGTTACAGTGGTGAGCGGTGTTCTAATTGATTATTGGTAGAGAAACGGCATTTCTGACTATCAGATTAAAAATGTACAGTCGACGTCCGGTTTACGAATACTCAGTTTAACGAATTCGGGATATAACGAATGAACATTTTTGTTTTTAAATAAAATAGACGTATTTATACCCTTCACCACACTGTGGTACAGGGTATTATGTCTTTGTGCATATGTTTGTAACAGGCAAAAGGAAACGAGATAGACACATGGTTCCTTTTTTGTAATACATGCACAGTTATCACTTTCTAAGAAATTTTGCATGTCCGCCGTCTGTCTGTCCATGTTAAATTGTAAACAAAGTACAGGTCGCATTTATGATGCGAATTGGATGAAATTTGGCATAGGTCACTTATTCGGTCCAAGGACGAACCCTATTGAAATTGGGGAAAATCGGTTCAGATTTAGATATAGCTCCCATATATATATTTAACCGATTTAATGTAAACGGTCCCTAAATATCTTTCGATTTGCACGAAATTTGGTACAGCCTAATCATTTAGGTCTAGAATGATGTCTGCCGAGTTTCGAGAAAATCGGTCCAGATTTAGATACAGCTCCCATATATAGTTTCGTCCGATTTCATGTAATTGGTGCCCCAAAGTCCCTATATATCTTTCGATTTGCACGAAATTTGGCATAACGTACTGAACTGGGCCTAGAATGATGTCTGCTCAGTTTCGAGTAAATAGGTCCAGATTTAGATATAGCTCCCATATATAGTTTCGTCCGATTTCATGTAAATGGTGCACCAAAGTCCTTCGATTTGCACGAAATTTGGTATAACGTACTTAATTGAGCCTAGAATGATGTCTGCCAAGTTTCATGAAAATCTGTCCTGATTTATATACAGCTCCCATATATAGTTTTGTCCGATTTCATCCTTCGATTTGCACGAAATTTGGCATAACGTACTGAGTCGAGCTTAGAATGATGTCTACCAAGTTTCGAGAAAATCGGTCCAGATTTCTATATAGCTCCCGTCCGAGTTCATGTAAATGGTGCACCAAAGTCGCTATATATCTTTCGATTTGCACGAAATTTGGCATAACGTACTGAATTGAGCCTAGAGTGATGTCTGCCTTGTTTCGTGAAAAACGGTACAGATTTAGATATAGCTCCCTTTTATTAAAGATTGATTTTAAGTAATTGACGCACCAAGGAACCAATAGGAACAAAACGTTCTGAAATTAGTATTACTTAACCTGTGACAAGTTTGAAATCGCTTAATTTTTGGATAAAGCTTCCATATATTATCGCCCGATTTCAAGTAAATTGGGCATCAAACTCCTCATGTTAGTCAGATTGACATCAAATTTTGCACAACGTACAAAATTGAGCATAGAATTACGTAGTTGCGTTTTCTAGATGTATAGACATAGCCCAACGGATTACCTATTTATATTTGTTTGAAGTCGATTTACATACTTTTGTCCCATTGTAAAAAACGAATGACAAGTTTATGGATAGATCTAAGTCGATTCACACATATTTTATTTTATCCAATTTCAAGTTAATAGTCCTGTTTAATATACTCATAGTGGTGAAGGGTATCATATAGTCGGCCCCTTCCGACTTTACTACTTTCCTTACTGGTTTTATACTGACTATAGCATATAACGAACGTTTTCAAAATTTATATACAAATTTATATACAATGGCGCAAAAAATAATGGGCTAGCCTTATAAAAAATATGTAGACATGTTATTGTTACTGTTATTACGTTAAATAATATATATTTTGTATATATTTTTAAAAATGCACATTAAAAAACTTCGCGATATAACGAATTTTTCGCTATAACGAATGGGCCTGGCAATATATCATTCGTTCTACCAGGCGTTGACTGTACAAAGAAAACACTAGTGAGCGAAGCCATAAAGTCCGATGTGTCGACAATAAGATACTCTACACATACTAGCACCCTCATTAGCGCCATCTATTGATGCAGTAGATTGAAATGGCGAAAACAAAAAAAAAAAATAAGGCTTTGGCTTTTGTGCCATAAATATTAAACTAATGGAGGTATTGGGATAAAATTTATGTCATAAGAAAACTAAGAAGTCTAGCAGTTTCGAAATCTATTCTAATTTTCATAAATTCAAATCATAAATTCTTGAACTGTAATTTGCCGACTCTATAACAAGGACAAAGATTTATAAAATATTTATTTATTCATTTTTTATAATAAAATAATTCGTTAAAAACTTAAAACTTATAGCCAGAGGAAGACGGGGCAGGCCAGAGGAGGGAGGAAGGGGAAAATGTGGACACAAGAGATTTTCCCACGATTCTTATAGTAAATATCAAAAAAATATCTAACAAAATAGTTTTGAAACCGAATTACCTTGTATAGACGCATGAAGCAATTTCAAAAGAGAACGATAAAAATTGCTGCAAAACTCGCCTAATCTAAATCAGGACGTATTTATAACAACTATGTTGTCAGGGTATTATAACTTTGTGCTGCCCCAAAAGTTTTTATACCCTACACAAGTATGTTGTCAGGGTTTTATAGCTTTGTGCTGCCCCAAGAGTTTCTAACGCCGCGAAATATTGGTCCTAGACCCACCTTTAAGTATACCTATCGTCATATCGTCAAACATCGAGAATTTTTACATGGAGAAGGGGATCGGGTCAATGAATAAGCATGCCTGTTTTGATAAAGATCTGTCAATATTTACCCACGGTGAAGGGGATATGGACAAGTAACTAGAAGGACTGTACTGAATATTAGTAATATTCGAAAATATGTCAGTGTAAGGAAAAGGTGCTGCTGACCTCTAATGGGGCTAGAAGGTGCAAACACCAGCAGAAAGTTAGAGTTCCGTGGTTGTTTTTTTACGATAGGTCGTCCGACTACCTTCTTATAGTAACCTACATCAATATGTGTACCGATTAACATGCTACGCCATGTCCGATCAAGTGGATATTGAACACACACAACAAAAACCAGTAAGGAAAGTAGTAATGTCGGACTGGGCCGACTATATGATACCCTTCACCACTTTGGATATATTACGCATATGTTTCTTTACAATAGCATGTCAATGTTCCCTCGAAGGAACATACACATGCCTTTCTGCAACCTATGATAAATTTAATTTCATTCGGACAGATTTAGAGTCGTCTGAATCTGTACCGATTTTCACGAAACTTAACATACATCACTCTAAACTTTATTTAGTACGCTATGCCAAATTTCGTGCAAATCAAAGGATACAAAGGGAATTTTGTGCACTATTTACCTAAAATAGAACGAAATATATATATGGGAGCTATTTCGAAATCTGAACCGATTTTCACGAAGTTTAACACATATCTTTCAAGGCTTAATTCAGGCTTAATTAATTTAACCACAATCGGGCGAAAATATATATGGGAGCTATATCTAAATCTAAGCCGATTTTCGAAATTTTGCACACATCATTCTGGACCAAATTCAGTACTATATGCAGTGCTGCCAGTTAAATTTCATGAAAAATCGTCAATTTTTCAGAAAAAAATCGGCATAATCGGTATTTGTATTTTTAAAAATCGGCAAAAAATCGGCAGCATATAATTTATAAATAAATTCATATTTTTTGGTTTATAACAAATCAATATTGTTTATTACATTAAAAAAATTCAATTCTGTATAAAAAAATAACATAAAAGATTCATTTTTCTACAAAAAATTTAGATTTTTTTTAATATAGTAATTATTATGTACACTAGTGAGATCTTTCTTTCGTGTGCGCACTTTTTATTCGTTTATTTTTAATTTTGCCTTATTCGATGTAAAATGTAAACTAGACAGAGTACAATGCTGACAAAAAATGCAGATATCTAAGCCATTGAAAACGGCTGCGGCGAGTCGCCGATATTTGTAATGATTTAAAGCTGCCAATTTTATATGTTTGTATGGTAACGCCGTATTAAATTAAAAAGTTAGACAATTTTTGTCGATTGTTGAAATATCGGCAATTCTGAGGCAAAAATCGGAAAATCGGCATTTTCCATTTTTAGAGTGAAAAATCGATAAGCAATTATTTTTGGGGATTTTTGCCTCCAATTAGCTATTATTTAGTATTTTGTATTCTAAATGGGTAATCTGGGGAAATTTCCCTACAAAAAAGCTATCGATACTGACATAAGTTTCGGTGTTTAGTGTAAATTCTATATTTCTTATTAATATTTCAAATGTAATCTTTGATATTTCCATGGCATTAATTTATGCAAACCATTTATCTCATTCGAAAACTAACATTTGCATCAATGTTTATTTATTTTTGCCAACCATGGATTTCGTTTTGGAGAGTATTTGCTTAACTACTGTTGTTTGCTTCCTTTGTTTTATTCAGATCCACATTTTTATATTCAGCATCATCACAATAGACCGCCATGATGCCATGGCATTCACAATAATGTCATTGAGAAGAAATGAAGAACTTTTTACCAGCACACAATTCAATTAGTCTTTCGATGGAAGAAATCAAACAAAAGTTTGGTTTTACTTTTACACAATATTATTTGTTTTTTTAACGTAGTTTAGTGTTTTTTTCTCATTTGTGATGTGAAAAAAAGTAAAATCCAACTAGTGGATATTTCTAGAGGATACACAGGGTTACATGAAAAACTTCTGAGGAAAAATGTAAAGTCGGGATGCAAAATATCTAAAACGGGACACAAAAAATGTAGAACGAACTCCAAATTAAAAAAATAAATTAATTAACGGACATGTTCATATCGACATAATTTCATCTGTAGTCCTGTGTTTTAATGTCCTTGTTCTGTTCAACATTTACTGGGGCATACTCACTTTGCATTATGCGTTTCCTGTAATCGTCATCACGTTGCATTGTTACGCTGCCACCACCATTCGAAACCATTGAACTTATTTGCTCCATTGGTACAATATCCTGAAAAAAGAAGAGAATAAATGTGAAATTAATTCACGTGAATACACCCTTTGTTTTAGGTTACACAATATGCAAAAAAGAAGATTAATTAAACAAGAAAGAAATTATTGGAAAAAATTGTGATATATACAATTACATGTCAATGTTACCACGAAGGAATATATTCATGACTTTCTGCAACCTATGGTATGATAAATTTAATTTCATTCGGACAGAATTCGTCTGCGTACAATGGGAAAAATTTATGGACAACGATGTATAGCAAAATTGGTACACGCCATTCTGTACTCCGCTTTAAGGGAACCCCACCCATTCTTGATTTTAATTTTTCAAGATTTTCATTGGGCTGGTAAATCAATACCAATGCTTGTTAAGGTTTGTAACTTTGCACATATATATTTGGAGATTTAAAAGAGAAGAAAATAATTTACAAAACAGTTTTGTTATTGTTTTGTTGTTGTTTTTTGTAATTAAAGAAAAGTCCTTATTTTTGATGGCGGGCATGATAACTCCTCAATGAAACATCGGAATCCAACGGTGTTAGAAAGAGTACATGTCTGGCTCTCGTATGATATATAAAATATATATATTTTTGGATAATATTTTTTACCAAAAACCAAGTTAAAAAATATGGAAGATCTTCACCGATTGACTTTATCCTAGTTCATACGATAGCTATACACTCACAGAGAAACGTGTAAAAATTTGAAATCGATTGGGTTATTAGTTTTTGAGTTATCGTGCCGCCATTCGCAAAAGAGAAAAAAAATTTTAATTTCATTCGAAATACATATGGAAGCTACGGCTGCATCGTACCAATTTCAACAAAACGAATAACGTCATTCAAGTCTCAATTTGATACGTTGTGCAAAATTTCGTGTTAATCGGACAAACATTAGAAGTTTGGTGCACCATTTATGTAAAATCGGACGATTATATATATATGTATATATATGGGAGGTGCATCGAAATCTGAACATATTTTCAAGAAACTTAACATACATCACTTTAGACTTCATTCAGTACGCTATGCCAAATTTCGTGCAAATCCAAGGATACATAGGGACTTTGGTGCACCATTTACATAAAATCGGACGAAAATATATATGAAACTCACCACTCATCATTCTAGACTGAATTCATTACGCTATGCCAAATTTTCCTGCAAATCGAAGGATACAAAGAGACTTTGGTGCACTATTTACCTAAAACCGGACGAAAATATATATGGGAGCTATATCTAAATCTGTACCGATTTTCAATAGGGTTCGTCCTTGGGCCAAATAAATGAACTGTGCCAAATTTCATCCAATTCCAATCAAAAATGCGACCTGTACTTTGTTTACAATTTAAAATGGACAGACGGATGGACATTTATGCAATCGACTTAAAAAGTGATTCTATGCATATTCTCAAAAGGAACCATGTGTCTATCTCGTTTCCTTTTGCCTGTTACAAACATGGTGCAATGGATCAAATCAGATTCTCCTCTGCTGGAGGGAATCGAACGTTGGGTCCAGTCTTTGGAATTGATCCAAAAATATTACGATGTGCAAATTTGGGGGAAATCGATCATTGGGTTTACAACTTTTTTAAATTTTGGATCTCTGTGGAGGATATACAAAAAGGTGTAAACCAATAGAACCCACAATTAGATTTATTAAACATATTACATTTGCAAAGTTTCTGAAACTGAAAAGTCTGAAACTGATTTGATCCAGAGAGACTTGAGGTCTAAAACCAATATTCCAATGTGGCATATTTCCATCATATAAAAGTGTATATAATATAAATATGCATAACATTTTTATATAGGCCCCCAAATGACAGTTTTCTACACATTTTTATTTGAACTTCAAATTTCCCGGAATGGCAAATTGCAGCCTACAATATATATATTGACACTCCATGAAACCCAGAAACAACTAGAAAAACAAATTATAGCCCAAACTTCCCAAAATATCTAATAATGGGGATATCATTAAATGAAACTAGGACATTATCGATTATTTGTGGAAGGACGATTTTCTACTCAATGAGAATTCTAAATATATTATTAGAGTCAATTTAGTTGAGATCCGTGTCTAAACTTCCTAAAATGCAGATGGAAGTAAGATTATTTTCTACCCAAAGAGAACCCAAAATACAAAATTACAGCCCAAAAACTTTAAAATGCCGAATATGCGGGGTCGGTTTTTTTTTGGACTATCCTACAAATTGGAGTGATATATTTCATTGTCAATACCAAACATCCTAGGATTAATACCAATGTATGTGCAACATTTCAAAGCTTGCTATTAACCAGTGAGTAGAGCAGTAAAGTCGGACGGGGCCGACCATACGATAACCTACACAACTACCACGGAACTCTAAATGTATGCGGATTTTTATTCCGAGCCTAGGCAATATTTCGTGATAGTTGCACCCTCTTGCCCGATTAGAGGTCAACAACACCTCTTCCTTACACTGACATATTTTCCGAATATAACTAATATTCAGTACAGTCCTTCTAATTACCTGTCCATATTCCCTTCACCGTGGGTTGGTTGTGATGTTCGGCTTATAATTATGGCCTATGGATCGACTGGAACATTTCAAAACGATCACCGCTATTTTTCCGCCCTGCAGTGTGGTATTTGGTTACTAAATCATATCTGATTACGTAAGCACCTGCAAATATTAACGTGTAACTCCCACATCCGAGTGCATACGACAATATAATTGCTTCCAATTTAAAGGTTAACCATTCCTCTTGGATATACTATCAATTTCTCGGCTCTATGTCCTTCAGGAGTAAATATATACGCCATAGAATAAAATTTTTGTAATTTTTCACACAAATGTCAGGGTTCATTTGACACGCTAAATATTGACCGATCTTTACTGGCATGCTTGTTCTTTGGCCCGATCCCCTTCTCCATGTAAAGTTTCGGGATGTTCTGACCATAATTGCGGCCTCTAAAGCGACCAGAAAAACCGACAAAAATTATGTATTTGGTCTATTTCATCCCCTAAATATTATCCGATCTTTACCAATAGGGGTCTTCATTGGCCAGAACCCATCCTGTGGCCTGTATCTTGTTTACAAATTATAATGGACGGACGAACGGGCGGACACACATGTCTAGATCGACTCAGCTAGTCGAGATATGACGATTGGTATATTAAAGGTGGGTCTAGGACCAATATTTCGCGGCGTTACAAACTTTTGAGGCTGCAAAAAGCTATAATACATTGACAACATAGTTGTGACCGTCCGTCCGTCCGTCTGTCCATTATAATTTGTAAACAGGATACAGGCCACAGTTATGGACCAAATTTCACGAAATTTTGCATGTAGGCTGGGTTCTGGCCAATGAAGACCCCTATTGTTTTTGATAAAGGTCGGATAATATTTAGGGGAATGAAATGGACCAAAAACTTTATTTTTGTCTGATTTTCTGGTCGCTCCAGAGGCCGAAATTATGGCCCCAAAGAATAAGCATGCCCGTTTTGATAAATGTCGGTCAATATTTAAATTTGTATTCTATGGCGTATATCTTTGCCCCTGAAGAACATAGACCCGAGAAGTTAATAGTATATCCAAGAGGAGTGGTTGACCTTTAAAATGATACCAATTATATGGTCGTATGTACTCGTATGTGGGAGATACACTTAAATATTTACATGTGCCACACTAGAGGTGGAAATATAGCGCTGATCGCTTTGACATTTTTCATGAGGATCCAGGTATGGTCAAGGACAACACCTTTAATTTTTGGTTATGATCAGATAATAATATTGGGATGAGGTGGACCGAAAACATCATTTTGTGTGTTTTTTTTCGAGTCTACCTATAGGCCATTTGAAAGCCGAACATCACCACATAACCCACGGTGAAGGGAATCTGGACACGTAATTAGAAGGGCTGTACTGAATATTAGTAATATTCTGAAAATATGGCAGTGTAATGAAGACCGACCTCTAGTCGGTCAAAAGTCTGCAAATATCGCGAAATGTTGTCCAAGCTCAGAATATAGAATCACAGAAAGTTAGATTTTCGTGGAGGTTGTGTAGGGTATCATATGGTCGGCCCCGTCCGATTTTTAAAAATTGGCTATATTTTAATATTTAATCAAATATTTTTATGTCAAACAAACATTAAAAACCTTAGCTATGCAAAAAATATTATTATAACCTTGAATTTATGAAACTTCAACAAAGTTAAAAAAATTCTGTGTGTGTGTGTTTCTTTACAATATACGAATAATAAATTGCATAGTCGAAAAGTTTAACGAAACGAAGAGATAGATGAAGAGTTTAATTAAAAATTCCATATTCATTATTTATGTTAATAATTTTACGTGTTCAATGTCAAATTTAAACGTTCCATTCAAACAATTGTGTGTAATTGTTGCATCACGAACTCTTGGAGATGACTGGAGTACACAAAATAAGGAAGTATAACATACACATCTAATCTAAATACCTTCTGAGTTTCGTTTGTCAGTCTGACGTTGCATTGAATTGCTCAGATTATGCAGAACTCAGACCAACGTCCAGAGTTCTTGATTTAAACGAATGGCTGATTTTATGATTATGTTTCCGCTTAATGGTAATGTTTTGCTTAGAACTTTAATCGTCGAATACACTATATCCGAGATATTTCTCCCCCATAACATTTAATTTGAATTTTTTTTACATTTTCCACAGTTTTGTTTTTTCCTATCCCCCAATTAGAGCACATAAAACATTTTGTTAAAACTTTAATATTACATTTTGTACTCTTCTCTCTAAATTAAAAATATAGAAAAAAAATAGTTTTAGAAACTATTCCTAACTAAGTTCTTCATTATGGAGAGTAGTTCGTTTTGTGGTCTTTGTAAGCAGGTTTTTTCCTTTCTGTCGTAAGGCGCCTTCAGATATTGTCAGACACACAACATCATCATTTTATTTTACTCTGTTTTGGCCTAAGGCAGTGTTACAAGAGTGTCAACCTAGCAACCGCATTTCTATGTCATTCACACAGACCAAGAATGCGCAAAGGAAGAGCCAGAAGAACCTGAAAATAGTTAACAGCTTTAAATTATAAATATTCTCGAAAAATTATATAAAAATTATTTTAAGTTGTGATTTAAATAATATTATATTATTTTCGAGATTAAAAAAAATAACTATATGGAAAACAAATCCATAAGTAAAGAGTGATTTCATTTTCTATTGAAAAATGTGCTTAAATCGTAGATTTCTAGAAATTGTTATACCCTACAAAACTTTGTTGGAAAGATAAGCTTTGTGTCCCGGGCACATGTGTGTCCGTCCGTCCATTAGAATTAGTAAACACGATAAATGCAGTTATAGATCAATGTAGATTCGGTTCGGAAACAAGGAAGACGTCTATTGTTTTTGATAATGATATGTTAATATTTTGGTGACCAAATGGACCAACAACTTTATTTTTGTCTGTTTTTCTGGTCGATCTAGAGGCCACAATTATGACGACAATATTATGAAATGTTACATGGGAAAAGGAAATTGACAAATGGACAATTCTTGTTCTTTTCATAACAATTAGCCAATATACAAGAGTGGGCACCTTTGAACACATTTTTTGAAGCCTCATAAATGTTTTAAAATCCTTAACCACACTGTGGCATATGTTTGTAACACGCAAAAATAATCGAGATAGACCCATGGTTTCTTTCAAGAATATGCATAGAATCACTTTCTGAGTCGATTTATGCATGTTCAATCGTCTGTCCATATTAAGTTGTAAACAAAGTACAGCTCGCATTTATTATCCGAATTGGATGAAATATGGCACAACTCATTTGTTTGGCCTAAGGACGAACCCTATTGAAATAGGGAAAAATCGGTTCAGATTTAGATATAGCCCCCATATATATTTTCGTCCGATTTAAGGTAAATTCTGTACCAAAGACTCTATATATCTTTCCATTTGCACGAAATTTGTCATAGCGTACTGAATTAAGTCTAGAATGACGTGTGCTGAGTTTCGTGAAAATCAGTTCAGATTTAGATGTAGAATATACCCAAAGTGGTGTAGGGTATCATATAGTCGGCCCAGTCCGACTTTACTACATTCCTTACTGGTTATTTTATAATATTGATTTTTTTTATAAATTTTAACTGATAGGTACATATGTACCATTTACACTGAATATACATTCGACATTCTTTAAGATTGATTTAAATATTTTATTAGTGTTTTAGTGGACGGAGTTATGTCCAAATTGCCCCACAAACCAGGGGGCAGCTTTAAATTGATAGCAATTTTATTGTGGTATGTGGGTGGCGTAGGAGATGATAGATACCAAGCAACGGCTCTGGCTGGCTATAACATGGCGAAGTCCAGGCTTATCTTGGTCCCTCTTTCATCTCAATTGGGGAAACTGACCTCCCCGTGGTGTAACCTGGGTAGCTATTTTCATCACACGTTGAAATAGTGAGCTGATATGTGCCGCGAGTTCACCCATAAGAACTATAAAAATGGGTTGAAGCGTCGGGTTAGTTGCTCACACTCGGAAATAACCCTCCTACTATGAAAAAGCAGAGGAAAAGAAAACCAAACCCCCCTAATGTCGACGACCGCCACAAACGTATAAAGGACAAAGATCTGCGAATATGCACATAGAATGTGTGCACGATGTACATAACAGGCACAGTTTTCACTTTGGCGGATGTACTCAAGAAGTAAAAAGCCGATGTTATTGCCTTACAGGAAATGCGATGGAAAGGGACAGGCGTAAGTTAATCAGACGATTACGCACTGTATTATAGCTGCCATGAAACGAGATATGAATTTGGCTGCGGATTTATGGTTAACAGAAGAATAAAATACCTCGTCTCCAGATTCATTCCAGTAGATGAGCGAATTTTTATAATCCGCATAAAAGCGAAGTTCTTCTACATCAGTCTTATTTGCGCCCATGTTCCGACCGAAGACAAAGATGAGCAGACCAAAGACATATTTTACGAGCGCTTAGTAGAATTTAATGCAAAAATCGGAAGGGAAAATATATTTGGCCCCACCGTCAACGGCATAAGTTTGATTGACTTCGCAACAGCAAAAAACATGGTAGTTAGCAGCACCAGATTCAAGCATCTCGATATATACAAGGCCACCCCGATTTCTCCTGATCAACCAACGATAAATCAAATTGCTCATGTTGTGATAGACGGAAGACATTAATCCAGTGTAATTGACGTTCGATTGATCCCAGGAGCGAATATCGATTCGGACCATTACCTTGTAGCAGCAAAGGTTCGAACTCGTCTTAATGTAGCAACAAAGGTGCGATCTAACACAACACGGAAACTCGACGTCGAAAAGCTACAAACACAACAGGTAGCCGAGTTTTACTCCGCTCAACTTACCCACCTCCTTCACGAAAGCACGTAATGTGATGGAGAATTATCGGGAGAAAAGGAGAGAGGAGAAATGTGTTTTCAGGAAAAAGAAGAAAGAACAAGAAAAACGTGAGCGTGAGCAAATCGAGATGTACAGGAGTCAGAATGAAGTCCGGACATTTTACCAACGAATAAAACACCAAACCGAAGGCTTTGGTGCAGGCACATCCTCCTGTAGAGATGAAAAAGGAAACCTGGTTACAGATACAGACAGCGTGTTGAGGATCTGGAAGGAACATTTTGATAAGCTTCTGGTATCAAATAGTGGGGGTGAAGAAGATACCCCAGAACCAATAAGAGATGATGGTATAGAGTGTATACCACCTAGCCAAGATGAGGTCATAAAAGCAACTAGTCAGCTCAAGAACAATAAAGCAGCAGGAGCCGATGGGCCGAACTATTCAAGACTGGTGGTCAGATGCTGGTCAGGAGCATGCACCAGCTGATTAGTACAATTTGGCTAGAGGAATGCATGCCCAATGATTGGACCCCCACATCTTGTGCCCCGTGCACCAAAATGGAAACAAGACGATATGTACCAACTATAGAAGAATTAGCCTTCTTCCCATCGCATATAAAGTGCTGTGTGAACGGTTGAAGCCAATGGTCAATGACCATACCAATGCGACTTCAGATCTGGCAACTCCACCATTGACCAGATTTTCACTCTGCGCCAAATCCTGGAAAAAACCCACGAAAAACACATCGACAAATACCACTTATTTCTCGACTATAAAGACGAATTCTACAGCCCTATCCGTTCAGAGGTGTTTAAAGACATGTCTGCGTTCGGTATACCTGGAAAATTAATACGGCTTTGCAAGATAACTTTAAGTGGCACAGGGTCAGCACTTAACGTCGGAAATAACCTATCGGAGCCCTTCAATACTGAACGAGAATTTAGACAAGGTGACAGTTTGGCGTGCGATCTTTTTAACATCCTGTTGGAAAAGGTACACCAAACAACACATTTTACTCGCCTACGCCGATGATTGGGTCGAATATTGCGAGTGGTAACAGCCAACTTTGAACAAATTGAGAAGGAGTCTGGCAGTAAACGGCGAGAAGACAAAGCTGAAGTTATCAACGCACAAGACGTCCAGTAGACTCGCATCAATTGTGGAACTTGAGAACTACAGCTACACGAGCTTTACAATTTATACGCGGACACCGACATAGTCAAACGTATTGAGCTACAGCGACTACGGTGACTAGACCATGTTCTGCGAATGGAGGGGAATGCCCCAGCTCAAAAAGCATATAAAAGCGAGCCCACAGATTATTCCCGTAGAAGGGAAAGGCCACGAACTAGATGGAAAGACCAATTAGAAAACAATATATTGGAACGTGGTCTTTCAAATTGGAGGAGATAGGCACAAGACCGACGCGCTTGGAAATCTTTTTTAAGCTCTCCTTTTCGAACAACCGTTCTGTAACAAGCCATCTAAGTAAGTATGTAAGTAATATTGTGGTATGTACTCGGATATGGGAGTTATACTAAGATAATTATAGGTATCTACGTATTTTGATTTGGTTAGTACTACCATTATTGCATTAGCCATCAAATTTTTTGCATGAGGCTCTTTTTTGTTATAAACTTCGACAAAAATCTTATGATTTTTCGGGGATGAAATGGACCAATGAACCAATTCCAGAGCGATTTGATAATGAAGGTCAATATTTAGCGGGTGAAACGAACCAAATAACAAAATTTGAATCTAATGAAGAATTGTTTTTTACTCTGGAAAAGCATGATTCTGAAAAAATGCCGCAGAGATAACATAATTTTTTTTTTAAATTCTCATTCATTCTGTCTGTAACATAGAAAAATATTCAGTGGAGACCCTATAAAGTATATGCTCATATGTTTTAGATACGACCTATCAATGTCCGTTTTAGATAGAACTTGGCAATTATGAACATACGACTTTAATGATTTTAGTTGATTGTGTCGACAATATTCTGTCGATAGAACATACATATCGTCTTTGGAGGGCCATTGAAAGGAAATCGGACCAAATTAAATATGAGAGATAATAAATTATGTTAATCCATCTACACACATGCACAAAAGCTGGGTGTAAAATTTATGAATAATTTGAACTCACTGGATTTATTAAATCCAGAACTATGAAAATAGACTATTACTTTATTATTTTGTAGTACAGAAACTGTAAATCCAAATTTCATATCCAATATGTCTATATACGCAAATAACATTCAATTTAAATTGTTAAGCCATCCACCAAAAAATATATCAAACTACAGTATACTACTGTCATATGTCCGTCCATATACCTAATGTAATAAATTTATATTGTATTGTCTACCACACACACATTCTAAACTATGTAAACAATTAGCTGAAGCTAATATATCTAAGTTATCCATAATTTCCCTGGTTGCCAAAAAACACTCACATACATAAAGGCATTTATGTCCGTTGTGCTCATAAAGTCTAACACACACGTAACACCACTGCTGCCGAAGCTGAACTATAAACGTGCTAATGGCATTGTCAAATAAAATTGTTCAATTAATTATTGTCATTATCGCACAATTTATAATAACGATGTGGCAAATAATCAAAAGCTGGCAGTTATTGCACCTGGTGTTCTATTTAATTACGACTAATAACGCAATAAAATTTTAGGATTTATTTCATATAAGGTGAGTAAGAAATAAAAATTTCTGTGTGGAAATATTTTATAAACAATTAAGAAAATATGAGTTGATATTGATCACAAAATTGTGATTTTTGAAATAATGATGTTGTGTTATTTTCTTTTTTAATTTATACCAATCTTACAGCAAATTATTGATATGAATTTCAACTTCCAAATTTTCTTTTATTTGAGGACTATATAGGGCAGTGATTCGTCATAACCACCAAAAAAGATTCCACTCCGTTCCTAGTCAATTGAAGGTCCTAATTGAATTTCCCAACCTTTGATTTTTCTGTCCGCAATTTGGTGCTTCGTCTTCAGAGAGCATAATAATCCTTTTGGTTAAATGTTCTGACATATCCGTTCATATAAATGTTCCCACCGATTTTAAGTACTTTGTATGACCACCTCATGGTATACAAATTTCGAACAGGTCAAACATAACCTTATTTATATTTTGTGAACATATTGAGTTCTCAATGATTAGATTTCTAGTCATCACATAACGTATATTTTGAAAGTTCTTGCCACATTTTTAAGAGAAATTTCTAAAATAGGCATTTCGTATTCCCAAACATTCAAATATTTCTTTGAACCAAAAACTTTGTTTTTCTGAGCAAGGAAAAAATGATATCGTAACGCTGCGATTTTTTGATCCTATACCCACCTCACTGTTTTCATGCCCTTCACCACACTGTGGTACAGGGTATTATGTCTTTGTGCATATGTTTGTAACAGGCAAAAGGAAACGAGATAGACACATGGTTCCCCTTTAGAATATGCATAGAATCACTTTTTAAGTCGATTTATGCATGTCCGTCCATCCGTCTGTCTTTCTGTCCATGTATTTTTGTGAACAAAGTACAGGTCGCATTTATGATCCGATTTGGATGAAATTTGGCATAGGTCACTTATTTGGCCCAAGGACGAACCCTATTGAAATTGGGAAAAATCGGTCCAGATTTAGATATAGCTCCCATATATCTTTTCGTCCGATTTAATGTAAATGGTGTGCCAATGTCCCTATATATCCTTCAATTTGCACGAAATTTGGCATTGCGTTATGAATTATGTCTAGAATGATGTGTGTTAAGTTTCCTGGAAATCGGTCCAGATTTAGATATAACTGCCATATATGTTTTCGTCCGATTTAAGGTAAATGGTGCACCAAAGCACCTATATATGTTTCGATTTGCACGAAATTTGGCACAGCGTACTGATTCAAGTCTAGAACGAAATGTGTAAAATTTCTTGAAAATCGGTTCAGATTTAGATATAGCTCCCATATATATTTTCGTCCGATTTTATGTGAATGATGCACCAAATTCCCTATATATCCTTCGATTTGCACGAAATTTAACATAGCGTACTGAATTGACACTAGAATGATGTGTAAAAAGTTTCGTGACAATTGGTTCAGATTTAGATGTAGCTCCCATATATATTTTCATCCGATTTGAAGTAATTGGTGCACCAAAATCTCTGAAAATCATTTGATTTGTACGAAATTTGTCATAGCGTACGGAATTAAGGCTAGAATAACGTGTGTTAAGTTTCGTGAAATTGGTTCAGATTTAGATATAGCTCCCATATATATTTTCGTCCGATTTTATTCAATTGGTGCACCAAAGTCCCTATATATCATTCGATTTGCACGAATTTTAGTATAGGGTACTGAATTAAATTTAGAATGATGTTGCTAAGCTTCGTGAAAAGAACCATAGCTAGGCCGATTTACACAACGTACTGATGTAATATAAATAAGTCTCTAGCAAGTTTCCCTGAAAATCGGTTCAGATATATTCTACATATGTAAGGATACATATGTAGAATATACCCAAAGTGGTGAAGGGTATCATATAGCCGGCCCAGCCCGACTTTACTACTTTCCTTACTGGTTTTTATTTGGGTTTGCCATTGGATAAGAAAATACTTCCTACCAAAAATTATGAATATTTGGATACTTTCGGTGCTTGGGGAGTTTAAACATGTTTTTAAGAAAATTGACTTAATTATACCCTACTCAACTATGTTGTCAGGGTATTATAGCCTAGTGCAGCCCCTAGAGTTTGTAGCGCCGCGATCGTCACTGTATAAGTTTGATACGTTCTGACTCAACTTCCCGAGCTCAGTTAATCACGTCTGCTTATTGACACCACGGGCATCTCCTCGGCAAGTTCCCTCAGCGGAGACCCAAGAATGCAGATGCCACCGAGCAGTGGTTGTTGTTTTGCTCTCCTTGCTTGACATTTTCTCCGATTGGAATATGTAAATGTATTAGTAAAAGACAACCGATCCTCTCTGATTGCATAAAACGCAGCGTTCACTTGACGACCAACCTCTTTAGAAGTAACTTGTTGAATAACGTCTACAGATAGCGGTTAACAGGTCTCTGTCGTCGCCCCCAAATTACAAAGGTAATTGTGTTGTTACTCTCCAAAAGAAATAACCAACAATAAAGCAAGGAATTAATAAAGAAATTTTAACTAATACCGCTTGTGTTTTATTTTCTTTGTATTTCTTTCTATTTCACACACCATTAACTGCTTGGGTGTCTCTCGTTGGCGCTTGCACCGCTTCCTTGAGTTAATTACTTGATAACTACCCAACCGCCACACAACCATGACGAGGGGTAAATCAAGGTCCTCGCCTAAACATTTGGTCCGTACGAGCCGCGCAGTTGTTGTCGGTTTTCCTATACTCAACTCTCGCACCTCCTAAACAGTTACCAAATCTCGGCAAGATGAGTCGATCTAGCAATGTGTCCGTCATAATTTCTAAACACGCTACAGGCCAGAGTTATTGACCAATCGTTTCGAAATTTTGCATGTGGAACGGGTTCTGGTCGGGTTCCCTTTTGTTTTTGGTAATGATACGTTAATATTTAGGGAATGAAATGGACTTTGGTCCATTTATTTTTGTGGGGTTTTCGAACGCTTTAGAGTTCACATTAACGACCCGAACATCACAAAATTTTATATGGGAAAGAGGATTTGGTCAAATAATATGTATGGTTCTTTTCATCATAATCGGTCAGTATTTAGCGAGTCAAATGAACCCGGAGTTTTGTGTTAAAAATTACAAAATTTGTATTATGTCGCCGGTATATTTACTCCTGAAAGATATAGTACTGAGACGTTGATAGTATATCCAAGAGAAGTTATTGACCTTTAAATTTATACCATGTGGAAGTTATACTTAAATATTTGCTGGTGTCTACGTATTCTTATATTATTTAGTAACCCATTACCACACTTGGAAGCGGAAATATTGCGCTGATCGCTATGGAATTTTTCAAGAATTGCCAATATTGGTCAAGAACGACACCTATTTTTTTCAGTAGCGATCGGGTAATATATAGGGAATGAAATGGGCCGAATAGTTTTTTTTTTTTTTTTGTCAGGGTTTCCAGTCTGTCTAGAGGCCATAATTATAAGGAAAACATTAAATATTTTACAAAAGGAAGGGGATTTGGTCTACTACTGAGTCAGATGGGTCGAATGAACCAAGATTTTCGTGTGTAAAACGAGAAAACTTTAATCTAATGATCTGAATGTTCATTCCGGTAACATATGATTTGGAAAAGGTGTCAGAAAGTTAGACTTCAGTGGTAGTTGTGTAGTGTAGTAATATGGTCGGTCCTGTCCGACTATACAGCTCCACTCACTGGTTAAGTGTTTTGGTTACAACATTGGCATATTTTCCGCATATGTCCTATATAACGGTATCCCTAATCCTCCTACCAGAGGTATCCCCAATCCTCCTACCAGAGCTCAGTTTGGCCAAAACGATCTAAAAGATGTTTTTTTCGCGAATGTTGATCTCCAAGCACAAACTTTTCATAACATTTATAATTGTAATTTAAGCTAAAATATATACTCAACATATCGACTCGTTGCATCACTGTGCGAATATTATCTTAATCCCTATAACGTGTTTTCTACACACACACACACACACATATTACCACCTACTATTTTCCACCACCGTATTGTACATTTTCATTCGGAACATTAAGGCGTGCAAAAATGTATCTCGTGTAAATATGTTTATGTATGTTTTGTGTTTGCTAGCATATTGTAGGAGTTGTGATGAAATTCTTTTTATTAAACTGTAGTCTCTTAATAAATTCATTCGGTTTTATTTAAACAACAAATAGAACAACAAAAATATAAATTTGTGTTAAATTAATGGTAATGTGGTTGTGGCTGTGCACAGTTATTGTGTTGAAAAACTCCTACCTTCCTGATTATGATTTTTGTTGTGTTGTTGTTGGTGTTCACATAAAAGTCAATTTTTATTTTGTCTTCAGCGACTGTGTGTGAAAATTAAATGAGAACAAAAAGCGTGAAAAACACAGAGAAAGTGTGAATTCTCTTTGCAGCGTTTAAAACGGGCAACAATGCAGTAATAACAAAAAACGACAGGAATTACTGTTGAATAAATAATTTTTATTGATGTTGGGCGCAGAATATCATGAATTTGTATGCCAGTCATTGCGTGAGTATATGGTTGGCATAGGACGTATGCTGCGTCAAGTGAGAATGTGTGTAGATATTTCCTCTACACATTGTACAATAAACAAAGTAATAAACAAAATTGTCTGCTGACATTGCAGGTCATTGCAGCTTGTTGATACGGCAGTTCAGCTATAAAAATGCCATAATCAACATCAGAATTCACAACAATCCTCTGGCCCACACGGCAATGGCTCAGGCACAGCAGGATGTTGTGGCTGGATATGTGGTTAACGGAATTCATTTAATCAACATAGAATTACACAATTTATACGCTCTAATTCACATGAGTGTTGATTTTTACTACAAAAGTTTTTGATGAATGGCAACGTCGGCAAATCCATCTATCGTTCATTGTCCATATTTGTGGAACAATTAGAAATGAGGAATTCGAAAAATTTTTAGAAAAATACTATTTTTTAAACAGTTATCTAGGCTACAGGTGTGGACTTTATTAAAAAAAAATTCTACAGCTATGCTAACTATACGAATGGTGTCTGATAATTATGAAGTTTTTCACAAAAGAGTTTTAACAACTATAAGGACTGTAAGGATAGATTTTTACACCTAATGAGGTAGAGTGGATATTAAATTTGTCAATCCGTTTGCAACACTTCGAAGTATTCCTCGGATAACCTATTAAATATTTATATCTGCATATAAAAGAGTAACTTACGAAATTTTCAAAATGCCTTATAATCCAGGCATAAACGAAACAGAGTAAAGCTGGAATCCTGAAATTTTGGGTCAGTTAAGGTTGAGGCTTGGTTAAGGCTGGATTTGTGAAAATTCGTACTATAAATACGAAAAGTACTTAAAGGAACTATATTTGTCCCAGACGAAACGGTTGAAATTAGAATCGTGAAATGTTGCGTTAAGTATTGGAACGTAGGTCTGTTATGCAGACGACGTTATAATACTTCTAAGGGGAAAGAATCCAAACTTACTATGCAGGAAAGCCGAAACGGTGCTAAAAATCGCATACGATTGGGCTTAAACGTAAATACGGACAAAACGGAGATATGTCTTTTTACTAGAAAGACAAAAATATGTCAGTACGAAGAGCCCATCTTCCAAAACAAAACGATAGCCATATCAAGCAAAGTTAAGTATCTAGGAGTAATTCTAGACAAGGAACTTAAATGGAAAGACCACATACAGCAAAGGTCTGACAAGGCCCAAAGATACTGGTGTTTCTGCAGAAGGCTCTAAATGGGGTTTCAATCCAAAGATTATACACTGGATATATAAGAGCGTTATTTGACCAATTCTAACATACGCGTTTGTTGTCTGATGGATAAAAAATGTAACGTAAAAACGTTGCAGAACGTTCAAAGAACGTGTTGCCTAGGAATATGTGGAGCAATGCGTACAACACCAACTAGGGCTTTGGAGACAATATTATATATACATCCAAATAAAATATGAAGCGGCGGTTGCAGCTTTAAGACTTAAAGCAATGGACGAGTGGATAGACACCGGACACAACACACCGCATAAAAACATTTTACAGGCAACAAATGAGTCGACTTTCAATATCTTTGATTCAGACCGTATACCTGAAACGAGAGTAGTGACACGGTGCGAAACTATAATACCAGATAGAGAACAATGGAATAGCGGAACACTAGTTCAGATGCCGCCTGGTAACTGTTGCTACACGGATTGCTCTTGACTAGGAGGAAAAACTGGACTGGGACTTTTTATCGAAGAACCGGGTACCGAAATTTCTTTTCGTCTTACAGATCAAAGCACGATCTTACAGGCGGAGGTTCAAGCTATAACAGAGTGGCTTAACTGATTAATTTCAAACCAATGACAAAATACAGTAAATATTATTACGAACAGTAAGCAAGCTATAAAGGCAATATCTTCCAGAACAGTTAAATCCAAAACTGTATTGGAATGTATAAATACCATTAATGATTTCTAATAACAATGACCTGTAAGAATTATATGGGTACCGGGTCACCAAGGAATTATAGGCAACGAGATAGCAAATAAACTAGCCAGGAGTGCCATTGCACTACCCACAATAGAGGTGTATACCGCCAAACACTTTAGCGAAACACGCCAAGAAATGAGGGAATGGGCACATGAGGCCCACAAAACCCTTTGGGATAATGAGGGGATAGGAAAAATCACCAAAATCTTATGGGGCGACCCAAGTGAAGACAAAACTAAGCAAATCTTAACGCTAAACAAAAAAGAAATAAGCAGACTAACGGGTGTTCTGACGGGACACCTCGGTCGGAAGGCACATCTACTCAAGATTGGATACGAAGACAGTATCCAAGACAGTGAAACGCTGGAACATTTCCTATGCCATTGCCCAGCATTTACATGCCTTCGGAAACAATTCTTGGGAAATGACACTCTTCACAGACTAAGCGATCTGAGGGGTGTGAATGGAAAAAAAACTGAAGGAGTTCGCAAAAAACACGGAATTCTCAGATTCATAGGGAATCAAACCCAAATGTTTTTCTTTATAATATACACTTTCATTAATTCTTGATTTGTACTTTCTCCGCACATCTAGAGCGCACAACAGGCCTCATATGGCTTATGTGTATGCCATTCTCATGTTGGACATGTGGTGGTATAATCCACCCCTCTTTTCAACCTAACCTATTGGAACGTAGGAGTGTGATAAGGCAGGTTCTGTGGAAATTCTTAATTTAAGTGTACGGAAACTACTAAAATGGAAACTACTAAATATAACTACTTCCAGTAAACAAGGCCCAGCGGCTGATACTAGAGAAGTACTGAAAATTGTAGCACTGATATTGAATGAAAGGATATGTCTAGATTTGGATTTTGGTTTCCGTATTACCATTACCACACCAAATGACGAAAATGTCGCGCTAACTGCTATGAAATTTTAAATGAGGTTCCGACTACGATCGAGGATGACCCTTAAACATAATGTTGTCCTTTTTTCTAGTCGCTTTAGACCAACTAATTAGAATATCTGTTTTGATAATTATCAGTCAATATTTAGCAGGTCAAATGAACCAAGATTTGTTTGTGTACAAAATTACATGCTTTTTTATCGTAAATGTTTACCCCGAGAAAACATAATCCGAAAAGTTGCCAGTGTAAAAAAAGTGAAGATGTTTAATCTTAATATATAAATAAGCTTAGTGTTCAGTGAGTGAGTGACTGAGTGACTGACAGATCATCGGCCAGACGAAACGGCTAAAGCTAGAGGCTTGAAACGGGAAGAGCTAGGATTCTGAAATTTGGCATGTGGGTCACTGATGGAAAGTTAGAAAGATGTACAAAAGGGTTTTTGGGAATTCGAACTATAAGTGTACTAAAAGTACTAAAGTTACTTCTAATTGTATATATATTGAACATATATAGCTAGAATCTTGAAATTGTATATGGAATACAGATTGGGAAGTGGTGTTGATGTATGGAAATGGTTTAACAAATTCGTACTTATATGTATAGAGATTGAAGCCTGAAAATCGGAATTAGGACTACTATTGTAGTACAGGATTGGGGTAGCTTTTAAAAATCGTTCTTATGTGTACGAAAAGTACTAAATTAGGTGCAAGTTGGATTTCGGTTCACAGATAGAGCTGGAGTCTTGAAATTGGGAATTAAATGACTGTTGCAGTGTAGGATTGAGGTAGTTTTGGAAATACGTACTTATTGGTACGAAAAGTACTATATAGTAAAAAATTTAGTACAATTTGGATTTTGCTTGATCAGATAGAGGTGAAAACATACAATTTGGAAATTCGTACTTATGTGTACGAAAAGTACTAAATGGCACTATATTTGGTACAATTTGGATTTGGGTAAACGGAGAGAGCTGGAAACTTAAAATTTGGAATAAGGGTTGCTGTTGGGATATAGAATTGAGATATGAAAGCATAGTGCTTACGTGTTTGGTACAACTTGATTATGTGTGAACGGATAGAGCTAAACTGTTTTAATTTTAAAATTAAAATTACTGTTGGAGTGTAGGGTTGGGAAATTCTTAATTATAGAAACAAAAAGTACCAAATGGTTTACAAATTGTTTTTGTGTGAGCGGATAGGGCTGAGAACCTGAAATTTTGTATTAAAATTACAGTTGGAGTACAGGATTGAGATGTATCGGTAGTTTTGAAATTTCGTCATTATGTGTATGGAATGGAAATTATTGCAATTTCGTACTTATGAATACGAGAAGCACTAAATTGTACTAAATATGTTACAATTCCTATTGTGTGAGCGGGAATCCAAAAAAAAATTTAATTAATATTATAGTTGGATGTGTATGATTGAGACATGGATGTAGTTTTGAAAATGCACAATTATGTGTACTGAATGGTACTAAGTTTAGTATTATTTAGATGTGAGCAGTGTTGCCAAAACTTGATTGAGAAAAAATGCTAGATTTTGTTGAAAAAATGCTAAAAAGTGCTAAAATTTTTAGAAAAGTGCCAGAAAAAAGTGCTAACAAGTAATATACTTGTATTTTATAATTAGATCATTATTTCCTTAAAAATTATGTATATACTTAAATACGAATAAGGAACTTGAAGTTAACAACTATGTTGTGGGGGTATTATAAGTGTTTGTGTTTCAACAGTTTGTAACGTCACGAAAAATTTTTTGCAAAATTTCAATATAATGCCATATACATTTATTCTAGAAGGACAGAGACTGGTATGGGAGCTATACGTAAAAATTTACCTCCAGACCACCAGCTCTTATATAAGAATACCTACATCTCCTCAATAACATGACCTACAGATCTATTCTATCACTATATCAAAGCTATGCAATTTTGCATAAAGTTCTGGTTAAGGGGGTGAAGTGGGGCATCTATAGGTTTAAGCAGATGAAATGAACCAAGAAGAGTATTTTTTTGTCTAGATGCCACAACAAAAAGCATGACTGCTTTGATAGTAATCTGGCAGTCATTTCATATTTTGGGTTCTGATTGAATGACACATATCCCTACCAAAAATTATTAATATTGACCCAAGTTTCAATATAACGGTACCCCCGGTTTTAATTTTAGACATTTTGGACACGTTTTTCCACCGAATTGGCTGTAATTGGCTTATGGGTATTTTTGACATGTTTCCAATCAAATTTTTGGGTTCTCATTGTATAGCACATTTCCGTACTAATAATTTTAATATTAATCTCCGTTTAAGTGTAGCCCCCTTAATATGGCACCTCCCAATATAACGGTATCCGCTCACTGAAGGGGAAAATCAAATCCACCATTTGAAACTTACGGAAACTTCAAATGAAATCTAAAAACGACAATTTTTTGGAGTTATACTAATTTTTTTTTAAATTCTGGAACAAATTAAAAATGATAAAAAAAGTGCTAGGTGCTAGATCACTTTTTTTTGTTTAAAAAGTGCTAAATCTAGCACTAAAAGTGCTAAATTGGCAACACTAGATGTGAGTGAAAAGATTGAGATGGAAAACTTATATTTGAAAATAAAATTACTATTAGATTACAGGATGGAGATAGTGTTGAAATTTTGAACTAATAAGTACGAAAAGTACTAAATTGTACTAAATATGGTACAATTTGGATCTATATGAACGGATAGAAATTTATGATTGAAATTACTGTTGGAGTGTTCAATTGAAGACGTTTTGGAAACTCGTACTAAATCTGATACAATTTGGACTTTGGTGAACGGGTAGAACTGGAATCCTGAAAATTGCAACTTAGGTTACTGTGTGAGTGTATGATTGATATCGGTTAGGAATATGGGTACGAAGAG
>NW_026881499.1:0-34843 GCF_032173495.1 Musca vetustissima | reverse complement strand
GACATTATCCAACGGCACGATATCGACATGGAAATTTTCCAGCAGGCTAAGGAGGGCATTCTGCCAGCTATTCGGTGAGTCATGGTTCAGGCCGGTTACGATATTTTGTATCTGGGCGGCATGAGTGCGGCGGGCGGCAATAACCGGCCAGGGTTTGGCAACCCAAACGCAGGGTTTGGTGGAATTGATGGGCTGTAAATGACCCTCAGGACACAAGTAGCTGTACTCCGAGGGTTCTGCTTGCTTAGGGAGACCTGTGAGCTGCAAGGGAAGACCGTATTAAAAATATTTTCTCTTCTAAAAGAAAATCCACAACTTACCCCAAAATGACTGCGCACATCATCGAGCCTGGCCCAGGCCACATTACCCCCACCACTGGTGAGGCAATACAGAGCACCCCGCCTACCCCAATGTTTATCCCCAACATCACATCTATAAGAGTCGTAGCACATTTGACACAGGGAGGGGTATCTGTTCTTCAATTGGCGATCTTGTTTGGGATCGGGGACCCATGGACCAGCCTTGCAGCTGGGGCCAAAGAAATGGGCAGAAGAGCGAATACGATCCTCGGTAATTGAGATGTCGGGGTCACAGGATTTTGTGACCATGGCGGATTCAAAATACTGAAATAAAAAAATATAGTCCCTCATTAATTCCATTTCCGATTTTTAAATCCCGAACACACTCACATTAGCCAACACCTCAGTCCAATGACTGCCCAGGCCATAACCAGGATGACACAATTTGGCGCCTCGCAAATCATGTACCGTGTGAATTTCCGCTTCATTATCGACCACCGCCACAACTTCATATTCGAAGTGCGAACTATGCGATCTCAGCTCACTCGTGACTAAAATCTCTACACTGGCCCATCGGGCTGCCACTAAATCTTCCGAGGTTAACACACCAAAATGTGCCGTGCCTTTGTGGATTTTTCGAACACAATCTAAACGATCAACTCCCACCACACACTCCATATTTGTTTGGGCCTCCAGAATGGGACAGAATTTGGGAGTTTTGCGATAGGCACCACGGGACTCAACCACACAGACGCGTACTGGAAAAGAAAGAAAATAAAATTAGGAAAATAATCCTTCTGGTCATGCAGAATTTTTTTAGACAAATATGCCTCAGTGAGTCTGAAGACCTTAGGCAACTGACGGATTTTTTTCTATAGAAAAAGGTAGTCCTCAGGGGACCTGACGATTTTTTTCTAATTTATAAAAAATTGTCCTCAGGGAACTGAGGATTTTTTCTATAAAAAGTCTCCTTTGAGGAACTGACGATTTTTTCTATAGAAAAAATTGTCCTCAGTGACCTGATGAATTTTTTCTATAGAAAAAAGAGTCCTCAGGTTCCTGATGATTTTTTCTATAGAAAAAAGAGTCCTTATAGACTTGAAGAAAAAAGAGACTTCAGGGACCTAACGATTTTTCTATAGAAAAAAGAGTCTTCAGGGATCGGTCGATTTTTTTTTTCTATAGAAAAAAAGAGTCCTCATGTACCTGACGATTTTTTTCTATAGGAAAAAGAGTTCTCAGAGACCAGATGAACCTATAGAAAAAATAATTATTTTCGGGTTCTGAACTCAAAAATCATTGTATACGTTTATCTCGAAGTCAAATCGAAACATCTGTTCAATTATTTATGGTTGCGGTTACGGAACGTTTTAAACAATCTTTTCAGCTTACCGCTTAACAATTTATTTAAATTAATGCGGATTATTAATCATTGTTGCAATTGTTTTGTTAAATACTGGGTCATTGAATTATTCAGCACGTGGAGTCGGACTCCCCCACAAAATCTTGAACAGTCGCAGAAAAATAAAAAAATTAAGAAAAGTTTGTTTTGTAGAAAAGGTCCCTGAAAAATATTCTTTAATAAATCCACGCCTCAGTTGGCCCTTTAAAATATTCTTTAATAAATCCACGCCTCAGTTGGCCCTTGAAAAATATTCTTTAATAAATCCACGCCTCAGTTGGCCCTAAAAAATATTCTTTAATAAATCCACGCCTCAGTTGGCCCTAAAAAATATTCTTTAATAAATCCACGCCTCAGTTGGCCCTTTAAAAATATTCTTTAATAAATCCACGCCTCAGTTGGCCCTAAAAAATATTCTTTAATAAATCCACGCCTCAGTTGGCCCTTGAAAAATATTCTTTAATAAATCCACGCCTCAGTTGGCCCTAATAAATCCACGCCTCAGTTGGCCCTTGAAAAATATTCTTTAATAAATCCACGCCTCAGTTGGCCCTAAAAATATTCTTTAATAAATCCACGCCTCAGTTGGCCCTTTAAAAATATTCTTTAATAAATCCACGCCTCAGTTGGCCCTTTAAAAATATTCTTTAATAAATCCACGCCTCCGTTGGCCCTTTAAAAATATTCTTTAATAAATCCACGCCTCAGTTGGCCCTAAAAAATATTCTTTAATAAATCCACGCCTTAATAAATCCACGCCTCAGTTGGCCCTAAAAAATATTCTTTAATAAATCCACGCCTCCGTTGGCCCTTTAAAAATATTCTTTAATAAATCCACGCCTCAGTTGGCCCTTTAAAAATATTCTTTAATAAATCCACGCCTTCCGGAGATGCCTAAAAATATTCTTTAATAAATCCACGCCTTCCGGAGATGCCTAAAAATATTCTTTAATAAATCCACGCTTTCCGGAGATGCCTAAAAATAGTCTTTAAAAAATCCACGCCTTTTATAGATGCCTAAAATAGTCTTTAAAAAATCCACGCCTTTTATAGATGCCTAAAATAGTCTTTAAAAAAATCCACGCCTTTTATAGATGCCTAAAAATATTCTATTAAAAAATCCACGCCTTTTATAGATGCCCAAAAATAGTCTTTAAAAAATCCACGCCTTTTATAGATGCCTAAAAATAGTCTTTAAAAAATCCACGCGTTTTATAGATGCCTAAAAATAGTCTTTAAAAAATCCCCACCTTTCATAGATGCCTAAAAATATTCTTTAATAAATCCACGCCTTTCGGAGATGCCTAAAAATATTCTTTAATAAATCCAAGCCTTATATGGATGCCTAATAATATAAAATATATTAAAGATCCTTAGCAGATGTTTAAGCTGGCCTAGCAGCCACTGTGAACTTGTAATAAAATATGAAAAATCCCTCTATATTCAATTCGATGCTTCTGCAGTTCAAGGCCAATATCCAGCCGCAAATCATTGACGAAGTCATTCCAGCCTAAAAACCACAACATTTATTGAGGCTTTCGTCAAGGATGTTGCTTGCCATGACCACAAATGGAACCAGTTTTAGAAACCGGAGTCCAATGAGAATTTTTTCGAGGACATTTTAAAATGTCTTGATTCCGAATCCCGTTAATTGACAAGCATATTCACATATGGATATCAAAATTGTTTTGTATTTTTTTTTTTCAAACGCTTCATTGCAATTAATATCGACAACAATGATGTGTTAAACAAATACTTGTATACAATGTTTTTGTTATTGTTGTTATTATTATTTATATTTGTTGTAGTATGCTTCATTAGGAGACCTTCTTGCTGACTGAGGGGCAACAATGAAATTACAACCTAGAAACCCTCTAAAGATTAATGAATCTGTTGCGATTCCACATCAGCTTCATCAACATCGCATGTCGAGGAGGGGAGTTTCAAAAACAAGATTTGTTGTGTTTTTTTTTTATATTTTGGCCAAGCTATGACTTGTAAGACAAGTATAACTACATCCGAAAACAAAAATTATGCGAATTGGCCTTGAAGAATACGTCAACACGTTTTTGGAGAGCTTTTTAGTTAAGCAAGAGAGGGGGAGTGGCTTTGAATAGGGGGGATCTTCTTTAGTTTATTGCCGAAGTAAACGTAGACAGATGTGAGTCACTGCGACGTCACTGAACTATTATTTTTGTGACGTCGGACGAGGGGGATTTTGTGCATTATTTATAGGTAGCGGAATAACCAATAGGTTCGGAAATTACTTTTTGTTGTTATTTTTTTTATATTTTATTGTTAGGTGGTTAATTAAAAATTCAATTTACATAGAGATGATGATGATGTTATTCCATTTTGATGTTTATCTATTATTAGCAAACTAAAGTGACAAGATTATTATTAAGATAAAACACAGGCAAGTGATTTGAGTGATTGAAGGCCGTATTTGAAAAAAAAATTAAATAATTAAAAAATTATGACTGAATAGCATTTTTTGTGGATTTTTTTTTTTAAGTATTTTTGTTCTCGGGACTAAAGCAAAAATTAAAAAAAATATTTTTCGAAGAACCTACAAAAATTGAGAGTTTTTAAAATTGTCTAGGGTTTTATAAGACGTGGACATTTTAAAGAATAGTTTTTTCCAGGAATCTACCAAAATCGAGGATTCCAAAATTATGTTTTTGCAGATTTTTAAAAAATATTTTTCAAGGTTCCTATTTTTATAGACTTTTTTCGTTGGCCATAGTGCGATGATTTTTATATATTTGTCGTCAGGCCTATCCTGCAGATAGGTGGAAGAATATTTTTTCCAAGAACTACCATAAGGCGTGAATTTTTTAAACAATATATTTTCGGGGCCCTCCAAAAAAAGGACACATTTTAAACCAGTAAGGAAAGTAGTAAAGTCGGACGGGGCCGACTATATGATACCCTTCACCACTATGTGTATATTAAACAGAACAATTAACATGAAATTGGATGAAATAAAATATGTGATATTTATCTAAATGTGAATCTACCTAGATCTATCCATAAAATATGTAAATCGACTTCAAACAAATATAAATAGGTCATCCGTTGGGCTATGTCTGTACTTCTAGAAAACGCAACTTCGTAATTCTATGCTCAATTGTGTAAGTTGTGCAAAATTTGATGTCAATCTGACTAACTGAGGAGTTTGATGCCCAATTTACTTGAAATCGGACGAAAATATATATGGATGCTCTATCCAAATATTAAGCGATTTCAAACAAACATGTCACAGGTTAGGTTACAGTAATTTCAGAACGTTTTGTTCCGATCAGCCTATTGGTTCCTTGGTGCGTCAATTACTTAAAATCAATCTATAATAAAAGGGAGCTATATCTAAATCTGGACCGATTTTCACGAAACAAGGCAGACAGACATCACTCTATGCTCAATTCAGTACGTTATGCCAAATATCGTGCAAATCGAAAGATATATAGCGACTTTGGTGCACCATTTATATGAAATCGGACGAAACTATATATGGGAGCTATATCTAAATCTGGACCGATTTTCTCGAAACTTGGCAGACATCATTCTAGGCTCAATTCAATACGTTATGCCAAATTTAGTGCAAATCGAAGGATATATAGGGACTTTGGTGCACCATTTACATGAAATCGGACGAAACTACATATGTGAGCTATATCTAAATCTGGACCGATTTTCTCGAAACTTGGCAGACATCACTCTAGTCTTAATTCAATACGTTATGCAAAATTTCGTGCAAATCGAAAGATATATAGGGGCTTTGGGGCACCATTTACATGAAATCGGACGAAACTATATATGGGAGCTATATCTAAATCTGAACCGATTTTAATGAAACTCAGCACACATCATTCTAGGCCTAATTCTTTACGATGTGCCAAATTTCGTGCAATTCGGAAGATATATAGGGACTTTTTACATTAAATCGGACGAATATATATATGGGAGCTATATCTAAATCTGTACCGATTTTTCCCAATTTCAATAGGGTTCGTCCCTGGGCCAAATAAGTGACATATGCCAAATTTCATCCAAATCGGATCATAAATGCGACCTGTACTTTGTTCACAAAAATACATGGACGGACGGACAGACGGACGGACAGACGGACATGCGTAAATCGATTTCGAAAGTGATTCTATGCATATTCTCAAAAGGAACCATGTGTCTATCTCGTTTCCTTTTGCCTGTTACAAACATATGCACAAAGACATAATACCCTGTACCACAGTGTGGTGAAGGGTATAAAAATTCTTAACATTTTGGAAAAGAAAATATTGAAATTTTATACGGATTGAAGTAAAGCATACGTAATTTCCAAATTGATTAAGGGAAATAGCTATTTTGTCAAAAACCTAATGGTTTTGGTTAGGTTTCCGACGTTTCTGACGTATGTATTATACGTCGGAAATGTATGTAATTTACGTCACTGTTTCTGACGGACCATCTCTGGCGTGGATTTGTTAAAAATGTATTTCAGTGGCCTATATAAGGCGTGGATTTCAAAAAATATTTTTATGGGTATAAATAGGTCGTGGATTAAAACAAATATTCTTAATGGTCTAAATAGGGCGTGGATTTAAAAAATATAGTTTTTGGGCTTTATATAAGGGAGTGGCTTAAAAACATATTTTTATGGCGTGGATTTTTATACCCTTCACCACACAAAATTTTGCAACATTTGACCGATTGAGCAAAATTTTACATAGCGAATGCAATTGAGGAAAAAATTATGTGTCATAAGGTTTGTTTAAATCGCTTCAGATTTTGATATAATTCTTAGATATATTTTCGTTCGATTTTATGTAAATGGTGCACCGAAGGTCCTACGTTTGGTCGATTTACACAAAATTTAGCAGAGGGTATTAAAGTGAATATAGAGTGATAACTAAAAACAAATCGAGTATTCAACGGATGCTCATTTAGGTCCATGTGTTTATATATATGGTCCCCATACTTAATTTTACTCGATTTCATACAAATGGTACACCAAAGAATCCAAGTCTGCCCGTTTGACATGCAATTTTTCATTGATTTCAGAATGGTATGTGTATGGCGTTTTTATTAAATTGGTTCAAATATCTATGTAGATAGCACATTTAATTGCGCCCTATTCCATCTCAATGGTCCTCCAAATACTCTATGTCTGTTCTATCTACAGGATATTGTAGATATTAACCTCTCTTGTATGTACCCAAAGTGGTGAAGGGTATCATATAGTCGGCCCGTCCGACTTTTGAACTTTCTTTACTGGTTTTTTTTTATTTGCAGACAAGGGGAAAATCTAATGCCATGGTTTTTTTATAAATGGGGTTTGTTCGATTTTTTTAATTAAGTTCATTAACATTCAACCAATAAACAAATTGAGTGGAATGTGGTTCCTGCTAAATTAAAATTTGCAAATTTAGAAATATTCAAAATAAAAATTTAAATTTTATACCCACTTAGTCTATATAATTCAATCAATTTTGAAATGCAAATATGCCAAAACTTTTTGCAGATTCTAAACCGGCTTGAAGATGATGTCTGAAACTAACAAAAATCTATAAAACGGGTCACAAGATAATGTGACAGTAAAAATCTATTTCTAACTAATTAATTTTGAATGATTTGTCATCATTTATTTATAAATTTAATATAATTTTTTCCTGAAAAATACTTTAAAAAATTCTCACTGTGTGTGGTTGCATGGAAAATATTCTTTAAAAGATCCACAACGTTTTAGAAACCGTGTTTTTATACCCTTCACCACACTGTGGTACAGGGTATTATGTCTTTGTGCATATGTTTGTAACAGGCAAAAGGAAACGAGATAGACACATGGTTCCTTTTGAGAATATGCATAGAATCACTTTCTAAGTCGATTTATGCATGTCCGTCCGTCTGTCTGTGCATGTTAAATTGTAAACAAAGTACAGGTCGCATTTATGATCCGAATTGGATGAAATTTGGCATAGGTCACTTATTCGGCCCAAGGACGAACCCTATTGAAATTGGGAAAAATCGGTTCAGATCTAGATATAGCTCCCATATATATATTTAACCGATTTAATGTAAACGGTCCCTATATATCTTTCGATTTGCACGAAATTTGGTACAGCCTAATCGTTTAGGTCTAGAATGATGTCTGCCAAGTTTCGTGAAAATCGGTCCAGATTAAGATATAGCTTCCATATATAGTTTTGTCCGATTTCATGTAAATGGTGCCCCAAAGTCCCCATATGTCTTTCGATTTGCACGAAATTTGACATATCGTACTGAATTAAGCCTAGAGTGATGTCTGCCAAGTTTCGAGAAAATCGGTCCAGATTTCTATATAGCTCCCATATATAGTTTCGTCCGATTTCATGTAAATGGTGCCCCAAAGTCCCAATATATCTTTCGATTTGCACGAAATTTGGCATAACGTACTGAATTAGGTCCAGAATGATGTGTGTTAAATTTCCTGAAAATCGGTTCAGGTTTAGATATAGCTCCCATACATATTTTCGTCCGATTTTAGGTAAATATTGCACCAAAGTCCCTATATATCGTTAGATTTGCACGAAATTTGGCATAGCGTACGGAATTAAGTCTAGAACGATGTGTGTAAAATTTCGTGAAAATCGGTTCAGATTTAGATATAGCTCCCATATATATTTTCGTCCGATTTTAGGTAAATAGTGCATCAATGTCCCTATATATCCTTCGATTTGCACGAAATTTGGGATAGCGTACTGAATTATGTCTGGAACGATGTGTGTTAAATTTCGTGAAAATAGGTTCAGATTTAGATATAGCTCCCATATATATTTTCGTCCGATTTTATGTAAATGGTGCAACAATGTCCCTATATATCCTTCGATTTGCACGAAATTTGCTATGGCGTACTGAATTGAGTCTGGAATGATGTGTGCTGAGTTTCGTGAAAATCGGTTGAGATTTAGATATAGCTCCCATATATATATTCGCCCGATTTTAGGTAAATTATGCACCAAAGTTCCTATATCTCTTTCGAATTACACGAACTTTGACATAGCCTACTGAATTAAGTCATGAACGATGTGTGTTAAATTTCGTGAAAATCGGTTCAGATTTCGATATAGCTCCGATATATATTTTCGTCCGATTTTATGTAAAAGGTGCACCAAAGTCCCCATATATCATTCGATTTGCACGAAATTTGCTATAGCGTACTGAATTGAGTCTGGAATGATGGGTGCTGAGTTTCGTGAAAATCGGTTCAGATTTCGATATAGCTTCTATATCTTACAAAATTAAAAATTGAGTATCGGTTGCTGAATGACTTGTTTATGGATCCAATTTCATTTTACTGGTCCTTTAAAAATGCGACGAATATACCCAAAGTGCTGAAGGCTATCATATAGTCGGCCCCGTACGACTTTACTACTTTCCTTACGGATTTTAATTTAATTATTGATTTTGTTTTTAATATTTTATTTCAAAAATATTTTTTTTTAAATCGATGTAACTGCTTTACAAACAATGTTGCTGTTGACTATTTTCAATTTTTTTATCAGAAAAACAAATATTTAAAAAAAATCCCAACTTACATTTCCCATCATCGGGTATTTCCACAGCCTCTCCATGTGGTGGCTGCCACGATATTGATAACAGCAATAAAATATTAAATATTTTAAATCCCATGATAATTAATGGACAGAACTTAGCACTTTATCTAATTTTGACTTTTATCACTTTTCAATATTATTTAATTATTTTTTTTTTTATTTTTAATAACTTGTTTTCAAATATTCTTAAGCACGTCTTCTTCACTTAATTTTTTAACGATTAATATTTATGGATTTTTTTTTTATTTTTTTAATTGCAACCGGCTTGATGGTAATTATCAAAATTACTATCTCTCCCTCTCGAACGTAATGATATTATTTTTTTTTTTTCAAAATCGAATATTAATTTTTTATATTTTGAACCGCCATTGAACGTAATTACGATAATCAAGCCGTTGGTGCCGCTCGTTGTGATGCTCTTGAAAGTCGAGCTTCAACTGAATTTTATATTTCGACGGTTAACTGGCTGGTCAATGTTTACATATGACAGCGAGATTTTCTGTTGCTGGTGCTGCTGCTGCTGGGCGAGCTTGGATGTGAAACGCCACTTCGAATAAGACAACAACAACAAACAAACAAATATAAATATAACAACAAAAATAACAACCACCTAAACGCAATCTTATATTCTCAGCTCGAAAAAAAGGGAACTACATTTTTTTGCAGTTTTATTGAGAAGTTGAAGAAAATAACGCAGCAAAAAAATAGGGTGGCCAAGTAGGGGTCCAAGGGGGCTGGATTTAAACAAAATTTTATTATTCGAGTGCTGATGGGCGTGGATTTTTATACCCTTCACCACACTGTGGTACAGGGTATTATGTCTTTGTGCATATGTTTGTAACAGGCAAAAATAATCGAGATAGACCCATGGTTCCTTTTGAGAATATGCATAGAATCACTTTCTGAGTCGATTTACGCATGTCCGTCTGTCCGTCCGTCCGTCCGTCTGTCCATGTTAAATTGTAAACAAAGTACAGGTCGCATTTATGATCCGAATTGGATGAAATTTGGCATAGGTCACTTATTTGGCCCAAGGACGAACCCTATTGAAATTGGGAAAAATCTGTTCAGATTTAGATATAGCTCCCATATATATATTTAACCGATTTAATGTAAACAGTCCCTATATAACTTTCGATTTGCACGAAATTTAGTACAGCCTAATCATTTAGGTCTAGAATGATGTCTGCCAAGTTTCGTGAAAATCGGTCCAGATTTAGATATAGCTCCTATATATAGTTTCGTCCGATTTCATGTAAATGGTGCCCCAAAGTCCCTATATATCTTTTGATTTGCACGAAATTTGGCATAACGTACTGAATTAAGCCTAGAGTGATGTCTGCCAAGTTTCGTGAAAATCGGTCCAGATTTAGATATAGCTCCCATATATAGTTTCGTCCGATTTCATGTAAATGGTGCCCCAAAGTCTCTATATATCTTTCGATTTGCACGAAATTTGGCATAAAGTACTGAATTGAGTCTAGAATGGTGTCTGCCCAGTTTCAAGAAAATCGGTCCAGATTTAGATATAGCTCCCATATATAGTTTCGTCCGATTTCATGTAAATGGTGCCCCAAAGTCCCTATATATCCTTCGATTTGCACGAAATTTGGCATAACGTACTTAATCGGGCCTAGAATGATGTCTGCCAAGTTTCATGAAAATCGGTCCCGATTTAGATATAGCTCACATATATAGTTTCGTCCGATTTAATGTAAATGGGGCCCCAAAGTCCCTATATATCTTTCGATTAGCACGAAATTTGGTACAGCCTAATCATTTAGGTCTAGAATGATGTCTGCCAAGCTCCGTGAAAATCGGTCAAGATTTAGATATAGCTACCATATATAGTTTCGTCCGATTTCATGTAAATTGTGACCAAAATCCATATATATCTTTCGATTTGCACGAAATTTGGCATAACGTACTGAATTGAGCCTAGAGTTATGTCTGCCCAGTTTCGTGAAAATCAGTCCAGATTTAGATATAGCTCCCATATATAGTTTCGTCCGATTTCATGTAAATTGTGCACCAACATCCATATATATCTTTCGATTTGCCCGAAATTTTGCACAACGTACTGAATTGAGCCTAGAGTGATGTCTGCCAAGTTTCGATAAAATCGGTCCATATTTCTATATAGCTCCCACATATAGTTTCGTCCGATTTCATGTAAATGGTTCACCAAAGTCGCTATATATCTTTCGATTTGCACGAAATTTGGCATAACGTACTGAATTGAGCCTAGAGTGATGTCTTCGTTGTTTCGTGAAAATCGGTCCAGATTTAGATATAGCTCCTTTTTATTATAGATTGATTTTAAGTAATTGACGCACCAAGAACCAATAGGAACAAAACGTTCTGAAATTAGTCTAACATTCTGTCACAAGTTTGTTTGAAATCGCTTAATATTTGAATAGAGCTTCCATATATATTTTCGCCCGATTTCAAGTAAATTGGGCATCAAACTCCTCATGTTAGTCAGTTTGACATCAAATTTTGCACAACGTACAAAATAGAGCATAGAATTATGTAGTTGCGTTTTCTAGAAGTACAGACATAGCCCAACGGATGACCCATTTATATTTATTTGAAGTCGATTTACATACTTTATGGATAGATCTACGTAGATTAACATTTAGATAAATATCACATATTTTATTTCATCCAATTTCATGTTAATAGTCCTGTTTAATGTACCCATAGTGGTGAAGGGTATCCTAGAGTCGGCCCCGTCCGACTTTACTACTTTCCTTACTGGTTTAGAAATATTTTTTTGAGAACCTAAACAAGGCGTTGATTTTAATACCCTGCACCACACTGTGGTACAGGGTATTATGTCTTTGTGCATATGTTTGTAACAGGCAAAAGGAAACGAGATAGAGACATAGTTCCTTTTGAGAATATGCATAGAATCACTTTCTGAGTCGATTTATGCATGTCCGTCCGTCCGTCTGTCCATGTTAAATTGTAAACAAAGTACACGTCGCATTTTCGATTCGAATTTTATGAAATTTGACACAGCTCATTTATTTGGCCCAAGGACGAACCCTATTGAAATTGGGAAAAATTGGATCAGCTTTAGATATAGCTCCCATATATATTTTCGTCCGATTTTAGGTAAATAGTGCACCAAAGTCCCTATATTTACCTCGATTTGCACGAAATTTTGCATAGCGTACTGAAATAAGTCTAGAACGATGTGTGTTAAATTTCGTGGAAATCGGTTCAGATTTAGATATAGCTCCAATATATATTTTCGTCCGATTTTAGGTAAATAGCGCACTAAAGTCCCTATATATCCTTCGATTTGCACGAAATTCGGCATAGCGTAATGAATTAGGTCTAGAATGGTGTGTTTTGAGTTTCCTGAAAATTGGTCCAGATTTAGATATAGCTCACATTTATATTTTCGTCCGATTTAATGTAAATGGTGTACGAAAGTCCCTATATATCTTTCGATTTGCACGAAATTTGGCACAGCGTAATGAATTAAGCCTAGAACAAAGTGTGCTAAGTTTTGTGCAGATCGGTTCAGATTTAGATATAGCTCCCATATATATTTTCGTCCGATTATCGGTAAATGGTGTACCAAAGTCCCTTTACATCTTCCGATTTGCACGAAATTTGGCATAGCGTATTGAATAAGGCCAAGAATAATGTGTATTAAGTTTCGAGAAAATCGGTTCAGATTTCGATATAGCTCCCATATGTATTTTCGTCCGATTTAAGGTAAATGGGGCACCAAAGTCCCTATATATCTTTCGATTTGCACGAAATTTGGCATAGCGTATTGAATAAGGTCAAGAATAATGTGTATTAAGTTTCGATAAAATCGGTTCAGATTTCTGTATAACTCTCATATATATTTTCGTCCGATTTAAGGTAAATGGGGCACCAAAGTCCTTATATATATTTCGATTCGTACGAAATTTGGGACAGCGTAATGAATTAAGCCTAGAATGATGTGTGTTAAATTTCATGAAAATCGGTTCGGATTTAGATATAGCTCCCATATATAATTTCGTCCGATTTCAGGTAAATTGTGAACCAAAGTCCCTATGTATCTTTCAATTTGCACGAAATTTTGCATAGCGTACTGAATTATGTCTAGAATGATGTGTGTTAAGTTTCCTGAAAATCGGTTCAGATTTCCCATATATATTTCGTACGATTTTAGGTAAATAGCGCACTAAAGTCCCTATTTATCCTTCGATTTGCACGAAATTCGGCATAGCGTACTAAATTAAGTCTAGAAATTTGTTTGTTAAATTTCTCGAAAATCGGTCCAGACTTAGATATAGCTCCCATATATATCTTCGTCCAATTTTTGATAAATAGTGCACCAAAGGCTCTCTATATCCTTCGATTTGCACGAAATTCGGCATGGCGCATTGAATTAAATCTGAAATGATGTGTGCTAAGTTTAGTGAAAATCGGTTCAGATTTAGATATAGCTTCATATTAAGGGACCTCTGAGAAGGGTGTATTTTTTTTTTAAACATTTGTCGGGGACAAAAAGCGTGTTTTTTTATTTTTTTCCTGAAATGGCAACCCTCATTCTTCTCTATTTAAGAATATTGACTCAACAATGCATTTCGTATAATATTGATAATTAACGTTCAGTTCGAGTAAATCAAGTCCATGATAACAATATTGTAAAGACTATATTTTTGTTTCTGTTCTTTTTGTTGTTGTTGTTGTTGCTATTTTTTTAACATCATCATCACAAGGCAATCAGATAATCTGAAACTAAGTTTTATATTCAAAACACGTTGACAGATACGCTTTTGTTTTTGTGAATTTTAGTAAGAAGTTGAAATAATAAAAAAAATAAACTGAACTGCAGTGCAGTGGTGGGAACTTGTTCAGCTTCAAAAGAGTGCTTACCGGTTTTGACATGGCGTGAAGAAAAAAATCTGACACATGCTTACGATTTGCTAGTTAACAAAATTAAAATGAGGTATTAAAATTAGGCTTTATTTATATCCAACTAAAAGCTTTGAATGGTTTTCGGAATTAGAAAATTTTCAAAAAAATAATTAAATGGTTATTATTTCGTATCTTTGGATCAGTTGAGATATTTTATGGTATTGTTAAAAAACCATAATTTAATTTTTTAGTAACGCCTTTTTAAATTTGAAAGGTAATTTAGCGTGGTTCGAATACCCCGTCGTGTGGCTTACAACCTTTCATAATGTTTTTATTACTTTTCTGTTAACAATTAAGGTCATGTGCCACACAAAAAAAAACACACACACACAAAAATGGGTCATTAAATTTGTTAAAAATTAAAAAAAAAATTACAAAAAATTGATTGATGTTTAATTCGTTTGTCAATTGTTTTAATTAATTATTTTTTCTTATATATAAAATTAAAAATAAAAAATATATGACCCTTAAAAACATTAATAAAAAATCCACGCCTTGTGTAGATCTTTGAAAAAATATTTTCTAAAAATCCACGCCGCGTAGAGCCTTGAAAATAAAAACCTTTAAACCAATAAGGAAAGTAGTAAAGTCGGACTGGGCGGACTATATAATACCCTTCACCACTTTGGATATATTCTACATTCGATTTTCCCGAAACTTACCACACCTCATTCTAGACACAATTCAGAACGCTATGCCAAATTTCGTGGAAATCAAAGGAAATGTAGGGACTTTGGTGCATCATTTACCTTAAATTGGCCGAAAAAATATATGGGAGCTATATTCTGAATCTGAACCGATTTTCACGAAACTTATGACAAACCAATGACAAATTTCGTGCAAATCGAAAGATATATAGGGACTTTGGTGCACCATTTACATTAAATCGGACGAAAATATATATGGGAGCTATATCGAAATCTGAATCGATTTTCACGGAACTTAACACATATCATTCTCGGCCTAATTTAGTACCCAATGACAAATTTCGTGCAAATCGAAGGATATAGAGGAACTTTGGTGCACCATTTACGTAAAATCGGACGAAAATCTATTTGGGAGCTATATCTAAATCTGAACCGATTTTCACGAAACTTTACACACACAATTCTAGGCTTAATTCAGTATGCTGTGCCAAATTTCGTGCAAATCGAAAGATATATAGAGGCCTTCTTGCACCAACTACGTAAAATCGGCCGAAAATATATATGGGAGCTATATTCTGAATCTGAACCGATTTTCACGAAACTTAAAACACATCACTCTAGACTCAATTCAGTACGCTATGCCAAATTTCGTGCAAATCGCAGGATATATAAGAACTTTGGTGCACCATTTACCTTAAATCGGACAAAAATATATATTGGAGATATATCGAAATCTGATACGATTTTCACAAAACTTAGCACACATCATTCTAGGCTCAATTCAGTAAGCTATGCCAAATTTCGTGCAAATCGAAAGATATATAGGTGCCTTGGTGCACCATTTACCTGAAATCGGCCGAAAATATATATGGGAGCTATATCGAAATCTGAACCGATTTCCCCGAAACTTACCACACATCCTTCTAGACACAGTTCAGTAAGCTATGCCAAATTTCGTGCAAATCAAAGAAAAGTTAGGGGCTTATGTAAATAAAATCGGCCGAAAATATATATAGGAGTTATATCTAAATCTGAACCGATTTTTCCTAATTTCAATAGGGTTCATCTTTGGGCCAAATAAGTAAGATGTGCTAAATTTCATGCAATTCGAATCATAATTTTCATCCAATTCGAATCATTGTTATTTAACAGACAGACGGACATGCATAAATCGACTTAGAAAGTGATTCTATGCATATTCTCAAAAGGAACCCTGTGTCTATCTCGTTTCCTTTTGCCTCTTACAAACATATGCACAAATACATAATACCCTGTACCACAGTGTGGTAAAGGGTATAAAAAACCACGCCTTATAGGCAGAACTTTTAAATTATTTAAAAAAAATCCTCGACTTGCGTGTGTCCCTTTAAAATATTTTTAAAACGCACGTCTTGTATAGATCCCTTAAAAATATTTTTAAAAATATATTAAAACCAGTGAGCGGAGCAATATAGTCGCACGGGGCCGACCATACGATACCCCACACAACTACCACAGAACTCTAACATTCTGCGGATGCTTATTCCGAGCCTGGGTAATATTTCCTGCCCGATTAGAGGTCTACAACACCTCTTCCTTACACTGACATATTTTCCGAATATTACCAATATTCAGTACAGCTCTTGTAATTACTTGGCCTTGTAGGCATAACTTTTAAATTATTTTTAAAAATCCACGACTTCTGTGTGTCCCTTTAAAATATTTTTAAAACGCACGCCTTGTATAGGTCCCTTAAAAAATATTTTAAAACCAGTGAGCGGAGCAGTAAAGTCGCTCGGGGCCGACCATACGATACCCTACACAACTACCACAGAACTCTATCTGTCTGCGAATTTTTTACTTTGAGCCTGGGTAATATTTCTTGCCCGATTAGAGGTCTACAACACCTCTTCCTTACACGGACATATTTTCCGAATATCACCAATATTCTGTACAGCTCTTGTAATTACTTGTCCATATTCCCTTCACCGTGGATTGTGTTGTGATGTTCGGCTTATGCCATATAGATGAATCGAAAAAAAAAAACACAAAAAAATAGTTTTCGGTCCACACAAAAAAATTGTTTTCGGTCCACTTCATCACAAAATTATTATCTGATTATCACCGAAAATTATAGGCGTTGTCCTTGACCATAACTGGAACTTCATGGAACATGTTAAAGCGATCAGGGCTATATTTCCGCCCTCTAGTGTGGTAAAGGGTTATTAAATAATATCGGAATACATAAGCACCTGTAAATATTTACGTATAACTCCTACATCTGAGTACATAGGACCATATAATTGGTATCAATTTAAAGGTCAACCACTGCCCTTGGATATACCAACAACTTTTCGGCTCTATGTCCATCAGGGATAAATCTATACGCTATAGAATACAAATTTTGTAAATTTTCACACAAAAGTTAGGGTCCATTTGAGCCGCTAAATATTGACCGATCCGTATCAAAACAGGCATGCTTATTCTTTGGCCCAATCCCCTTCTCTATGTAAAAATTCACGATGTTTGGGTTATAATTGCGGCCTCTAGAGCGACCAGAAAACCGATAAAAATTGAGTACTTGGTCCATTTCATCCCCATAGATATTAACCGATCTTGATCAAAAACAATAGGGGTCTTCATTGGCCAGAACCCATCCTACATGCAAAATTTTGTGAAGATTGGTCCATAACGGTGACCTGTATTGTGTTTAAAAAATATAATGGACAGACGGAAGGACGGACACACATATCTAAATCGACTCAGCTAGTCGAGATATGACGATCGGTATACTTAAAGATGGGTCTAGCTCCAATTTTTATACCCTTCACCACACTGTGGTACAGGGTATTATGTCTTTGTGCATATGTTTGTAACAGGCAAAAGGAATCGAGATAGACCCATGGTTCCTTTTGAGAATATGCATAGAATCACTTTCTGAGTCGATTTATGCATGTCCGTCTGTCTGTCCGTCTGTTGATGTTATATGTTATCCGATTTGGATAAAATTTGGCACAGCTCACTTATTTGGCCCAAGGACGAACCTTATTGAAATTGGGAAAAATCGGTCCAGATTTAGATATAGCTCCCATATATATTTTCGCCCGATTTAAGGTAAATTGTGTACCAAAGTCCCTATATATCCGATTTCGTGGAAATCGGTTCAGATTTAGATATAGCTCCCATATATAGTTTCGTCCGATTTTAGGTAAATGGTGCACCAAAGTCCCTGAAAATTATTTGATTTGCATAAATTTTTACATAGTGTGTTGAATTAAGTCTAGAATGACGTGTGCTAAGTTTCGTGAAAATCTCTTCAGATTTAGATATAGCTCCCATATATAGTTTCGGCCGATTTTAGGTAAATGGTACACCAAAGTCCCTATATATCTTTCGATTTGCACGAAATTTGGTATAGCCTACTGAATTGGGTCTAGAATGATGTGTGCGAAGTTTCATGAAAATTGGTTCAGATTTAGATATAGCTCCCATATATAGTTTCGGCCGATTTTAGGTAAATGGTGCACCAAAGTCCCTGAAAATCATTGGATTTGCACGAATTTTGGCATAGCGTATTGAATTAAGTCTAGAATGACGTGTGCTAAGTTTCGTGAAAATCGGTTTAGATTTAGATATAGCTCCCAAATATAGTTTCTCCCGATTTTAGGTAAATGGTGCACCAAAGTTCCTGCAAATCTTTTGATTGGAAAGAATTTTGGCATAGCGTACTAAATTAAGTCTAGAAGGATGTATACACCTCCTATATAGATTTTCGTCCGGTTTTAAGAAAATTATGCACTAAAGATCCATGACCGATTGATACAACGTACTGAAGTTAATTTAAATTAATCTCTGGCAGGTTTGCTTGAAATCGATAGTTTCCATATAAAATTTCGACTTATTTATGTTAATTGTACACCAAATAATCAATGGGTGTCTGATTGAGATAAAATTTTGAACAGTGCAGCGACATCTTTTTGGATACATATGTAGAACATACCCAAAGTGGTGAAGGGTATCATATAGTCGGCCCAGTCCGACTTTGCTACTTTCCTTACTGGTTTTATCTGTTTTTATGTGCACAACTTTGTACACAGTACGTGCAATATTTCACATATTCTTGTCAAAATCAACAACAACAACAAAAGATGAATTTATTACATCAAAATGGAAATAAAAAATATCGTCAGAATTATTGCATAAAAATTGCTATCAAGGGGTTCGTGACCCGGCAGCTCAATTCAAAATTACATATTATTATTTTTTTTTTTTATTTATAATTATTTTAATTCCCAAATTTTACCCACCACTGTGTAATCAACCAGACACTCTTATCTCCAATTGCCAAGAACCGGCGATTCGAACTCGAAGAAAGTCAAACAGTTTTGTGTTGTGGTGCATTTGATTGCAAATCAATATCAGACAACCAACCAACCCTCCTACCCACCTTTTTCAATGGCAGTCAAGCAACAACAACGCCTTAGGCAACAACAACTTGTTGTCTGCATCTCCGTCTCCGTATCTACATCACAGTGAGTTCTGAAATCTAAAAATATAATTAGCAAGTTTAGTTGTGTTCTGTGTTAATAAATTTCTTCGTAAATTCTCTTTATTGACATTAACAAATTATGTCAATAAATAAATTTTGAAAAATATTCAAAATCCAAAGAAAAAAGAACCTCAAAATATGTACATATGTAAGTGTGTGTGTTGGTGTTTCAAACATTAATGGAATTTCCAAAAAAAATTGCACCTTTCCGAACAAATTTAACATGAATACTTCGCAAGGGGTAATCCCCAGTTCGGTGGAAACAGAAAAAAAATTACCAACATGTTTTAAAGATTTTTACGCGTATCCGTTATTTTTCAAAAAAACGTCAGCAAAAAAATCACACATTGAAATATTCAAAGAACGAGTAAACTGGTTTAACGACAAAAGTGATGGCAACTTAAAATTAAATTAAAAACGTCAACTGAAAACAAAGTGAATTTTTAACAAGTGAAAAAGCCTTAAGTTCGGCCGGGCCGAACTTTGGATACCCTCCACCATAGATATACTGACAGGTACTAGAAATGAGAATATAGGGAACATACCAAAAAGTGGACCTATACCGACATGTCTAAAAACGGATTATGTAAACCATAATACAAATTTCAGAAATTTTTAATTAATAATTCAAATTCGAAGATGGCGAATATCTGTCCACTCCTTCTGAAACCTCCACACAGCGGCTAGGTCTAAAAGCGGCTATAGTTCATTATCGAAGCTTACGTTCTAATTTGTTATCTCGCTATCCTCCGCAAGTGAAATGATTACAATAGAGTCTTAGAACCAAACTCAAAACGCGGAACAAATCAGATAACTATTTTAATATAAAAAGGGGGTTATATGGGGACTACCCCAAAAAGGGGGCGAATATTAATAATTTTTGGTAGGGAGATTTATATGGGGGATATCCGAAAAAATTGACCTATATTTATAATTTTTTGTGGAGAGATTTGGAACCTATTCAGAACTCAATGTACCAAATTTCAGCGTATTCGGTAGAAAAACGCGCTCAAGAACCCCAAAATATCGAAAATTGGGGGGGTACCCTTATATGGGGGATATCCGAAAAAAATTAACCTATATTTATAATTTTATGTGGAGAGATTTGGTACCTATTAAGAACTCGAAATACTAAATTACAGCCAATTCGGTGGAAAAATATGATCAAAACCCCCCAAAATACTTAAAATTTAAGAGGTACCGTTATATGGGGGGGGGGGGTATTCGGTTGAAAAATGCGCCCAAGAACCCCAAAATAAATTTCGTGAAAATCGGTTCAGATTTCGAAATAGCTCCCATATATATGTTCGCCCGAAATGAATGTAAATGGTGCATCATACTACCTATATATCCTTCGATTTGCACGAAATTTGGCCTACCCTTATGAATTAGGTCTGGAATGATGTGTGTTAAGTTTCGAGAAAATCGGTTCAGATTTAGATATAGCTCCCATACATATTTTCGTCCGATTTTTATGTAAATGGTACATCAAAGTGCCTATAAATCCTTCGATTTGCACGAAATTTGACACAGCGTACTGAATTATGTCTAGAATGATGTGTGTTAAATTTCATGAAAATCGGTTCAGATTTAGATATAGCTCCCAAATATATTTTCGTCCGATTTAAGGTAAATGGTGCACCAAAGGCTCTATATATCTACATAAAACTCGATTTGCACGAAATTTGGCACAGCGTCCTGAATTAACTCTAGAATGATGTGTGCAATCGGTTCATATTTAGATACAGCTTCAGTTTGAGGCAAAATTTTGCACTGCGTACTAGATTAGGTCCAGTTTGATGTACGTGAAGTTTTGATGAAATCGGTTAAATTTTATATATATTTCTCCCATATATGGTTTTTCCGATTATATGCAAGTGTGGCACCAAACTCCCAATATTTGTCCGATTGAGACAAAATTTTGCACAGCCTACAAAATTTGGTCCGGTTTGATATGTATGAAGTTTTATTGAAATCGGTTCAGATTTAGATATAGTTCCCATATATAGTTTCGTCCGATTTTAGGTAAATTGTGCATCAAACTTTCAATTTTTATTTCTATTGAGACAAAATTTTGCAGAGCGTATTAAAATAGGTCCACATTGATGTATACGAAGTTTTGTGAAAATCTGTTTAGAGTTGGATATAGCTTCCCGATACCGATTTTTTGATAAATGGTGCACCAAACTCTCAAGGATTTGTCCGATTAATACAAAATTTGGCACAGCGTATTGAGATAGGTCCATATTAATGTATACGACGTTTTGTGAAAATCGGTTCAGATTTAGATAGAGCTCCCATAAAGTTTCCTCCAGTTCTTGGTAACAGGTGCACCGAGAAGACTACATCTGTTTCAGGATACCAAACGATATATGCCACGATTGCTCAATAAGGTCCCGATTGGCATATAGCACCACATACCTTATTTTGCTCTATTTCATACAAATTGTACACAAAAGAATCCGATTGACATACAATTTTTCATAGATTTCAAAATGGTATGGATTCTTAATTGGTTCAAATATCTATGTAGATCACACATTTAGTTTCACCCCATTCCATTTCAACGGTCCTCTAAAGATTATATGTATGTTCTATCTACAAGACATTGTATATATTAGCATCTCTTGTATGTATCCAAAGTGGTGAAGGGTATCATATAGTTGGCTCCGTCCGACTTTTGAACTTTCCTTACTGGTTTAAAAATGTTTTTTTAAGGTTCGTCTATAAGGCGTGGCGTTTTTAAAAATATTTTTTAAGGTCTGCCTATGTTTTGCCTGAAAAAAAATCACTAAATTAGCATTACTTAGTGGGAATTTAAAACAATTAATTTACCTGTGCATACATTGTTCGTTTGTTTTTTTTTTCAGACAATGTTCTTTTTTTTTAATATCAATTAATCTGTATTGTAATGGCACGCGATTTTTTTCTATATTATATATGTCGATATCTCGTTTGTGAAATCTTATCGGAACACATGTGTTTCGGGGAGTGAGAAAATTAAAAAAAAATTGTACTATGCTATTAAATAATGGAAATGCTTTCCATTGTTTAACAAACGGGAAAATGAAAGGTGTTTCCCTTTTGAAATATTTAGGGGAGTTTTAAAAACTTCAAAATATATTATAAAATTAATAAAAAAATAATATTTCTGTCAAAATCCCAAGAAATGTGTATCTTTTATAGCCTCTCCTAAAAGTATGCAATAATATATAATATTTTATTTTGTGGCTGAACTATGTAAATTTAATATGCGTCATACTTTTAGGAGCTTGAATCCCAATCAGCTGATAAAATCAAAATTAATAAAAAATAATAAAATTTATTTTGAGGAAAAAAATCTAAAAAATTTCCAATTTCAAAATTCCAACCACTCACTTTCAATTGTAATTATTTTTTTCTTTTTTTCATAAATTATTAACAATTGTTAATATTCATAACTAATTACCCTGCAATGTAAAGCCTTAGTCATTCGGCGAATTATTTTCCATTACAAAAAAAAATCCAATAATATTGAATACAAAGATATTTCATTTCTCAATTGTGCATTTGGGAATTTCTGTTTCATTCAATATTATTGTGTGCATTACATGCATTTTTATTTACGAAATTCCCCTTTGCCACCTCCGGGACCAATTATTATTATTTGTTAACACGTGTTTACATTGTCAATATCATAAAACAAGTTAATCACAACTGGGCGAAAAAAAAGGTTTTCGCTTTTATTTTTCATAAATTATTGAGTGCTTAGAAAAAAAACGGGAGATACGAATAGGGAGAGCTGCTAACAAAACTCTACAAATGACGCTTCAGGTTAATTATCTCTTTTGTAAAATCGTACTACTAACTAATATAAGGGACTGAAAAAACAACAACAATAACAACAACAATGCTATCTTGAACTATGCTGTAAGATATTTATAAATTTTAATAAGAAACAAAAAAAGGTCTGCGTAATTTTATTGCAGCAATAAAATAATTTGAAATCAAAATTCCAGACAGTTTATAATTTTTAAAAATAGTTTTTTTTTTAAATATTTTTAAGAACACACACAACTATGTTGTCAGTGTATTATAGCTTTGTGCAGCCCCAAGAGTTTGTAACGCCGCGAAATATTTGTCCTAGACCCACCTTTAAGTATACCGATCGTCATATCTCGACTAGCTGAGTCGATCTTGACATGTGTGTCCGTCCGTCCGTCAGTCCATTATAATTTGTAAACACGATACAGGCCACAGTTATGGATCAATCTTAACGAAAATTTGCATGTAGGATGGGCTGTGGCTAATGAAGACCCCTATTGTTTTTGGTAAACATCGGTTAATGTTTAGGGGACCAAATACTTAATTTTTGTCGGTTTTTCTGGTCGCTCCAGAGGCTGCAGTTATGGTCCGAACATCTTGAGATTTTACATGGAGAAGGGGATCGGACCAAAGAATACGCATGCCTGTTTTGATAAAGATCGGTCAATATTTAGCGGGTCAAATGGACCCTGACTTTTGTGTAAAAATTTATAAAATTTTTATTCTGGGTCGTATATATTTACCCCGGATGGACATAGACCCCAGAAGTTGATAGTATATCCAAGAGGAGTCGTTGGCCTTTAAATTGATACCAATTATATGGTCGTATGTACCCAGATGTGGGAGTTACACTTAAATATTTACAGGTGCCTATGTATTCAGATATTATTTAGTAACCCTTTACCACACTAGAGGGCGGAAATACAGCGCTGATAGCTTTAAAATATTCCATGCAGTTCCACTTATGGTCAAGGATAACGCCTACAATTTTCGGTGACGATCAGATAATTGATGAAGTGGACCGAAAACTTAATTTTTTTTTGTGTTTTTTCGAGTCGATGTATAGGCTCAAATGGGAATAAGAAGATCAAAACAAGCGAAGAGAATCTGGACAAGTAATTAGAATGGCTGTACTGAACATTAGTAATAATTGTCGGGCTCTAGTTGGTCCAGATGGTTCAAATATCATGAAATATTGCCCAAGCTCAGAATATTGATCCACAGAAAGTTTGGTTTTCGTGGAAGTTGTATAGGGTATCATATGGTCGGCCCCGTCCGACTATACTGCTCCGCTCACTGGTTTTTTTGTGTTTTTTTCGAATCGATCTATAGGCAAAAAATGAAAGCCGAACATTACAACACAACCCATGGTGAAGGAAACCTGGACAAGTAATTAGAATGGCTGTCCTAAATATTAGTAATAATAGTATTTGTTGACCTAGTCTAGTCGGTCATGAGGGTACAAATATCGCGAAGTATTGCCCAAGCTCAGAATGTAGTACCACAGAAAGTTAGATTTTCGTTGTGTAGGGTATCATATGGTCGTTGTTAGGGTATCACATGGTCGGCCCGTCTGACTATACTGCTCCGCTCACCGGTTTTAAAAATATTTTTAAGGGACCTACACAAGGTGTGGATTTTTTATACCCATCACCATATCTGAGGTACACGGTATTATGTCTTTGTGCTGCATATGTTTGTAACAGGCAAAAGGAATCGAGATGGACCCATGGATCCTTTTGAGAATATGCATAGAATCACTTTCTAAGTCGATTTATGCATGTCCGTCCGTCTGTCTGTCCATGTTAAATTGTAAACAAAGTACAGGTCGCATTTTTGATTCGAATTGGATGAAATTTGGCACAGCTAATTTATTTGGCCCAAAGACAATCCCTATTGAAGTTGGGAAAAATCGGTTCAAATTTCGATATAGCTCCCATATATATTTTCGTCCGATTTAAGGTAAATGGTGGGCCAATGTCCCTAAATATCCTTCGATTTATACGAAATTTGGCATAGCGTACTGAATTGAGTCTAGAATAATGTGTGTTAAGTTTCGTGAAAATCGCTTCAGATTTAGATATAGCACCCGTATATATTTTCGTCCGATTTTATGTAAATGGTGTACCAAAGTCCCTAAATGTCTTTCGATTTGCACGAAATTTCACACCACTTACTGAATTGAGCCTAGAATGATGTGTGCTAAGTTTCGTGAAAATCGGTCCAGATTTAAATATAGCTCCCATATATATTTTCGTCCGATTTATGACAAATGGTGCACCAAAGTCCCTAAATATCTTTCGATATGCACGAAATTTGGCATAGCGTACTGAATTAGGTCTAGAATGATATGTGTTAAGTTTCGTGAAAATCGGTCCAGATTTAGATATAGCTCTCATATATATTTTCGTTCGATTTAAGGTAAATGCTGCACCAAAGTCTTGTAATATCTTTCGATTTGCACGAAATTTTGCACAGCGTACTGAATTAGGTCCAGAATTTTATGTGTTAAGTTTCGTGAAAATCGGTTCAGATTTAGATATAGCTCTCATATATATTTTCGTCCGATTTCAGGAAAATGGCGTACCAAAGTCCCTAAATATCTTTCGATTTGCACGAAATTTGGCATAGCGTACTAAATAGAGTCTAGAATGATGTGTTTTGAGTTTCGTGAAAATCGGTTCAGATTTAGATATTGCTCCCATATATATTTTCGTCCGATTTCAGGTAAATGGTGGGCCAATGTCCCTAAATATCTTTCGATTTATACGAAATTTGGCACAGCGTACTGAATTGAGTCTAGAATAATGTGTGTTAAGTTTCGTGAAAATCGCTTCAGATTTAGATATAGCTCCCGTATATATTTTCGTCCGATTTAATGTAAATGGTGCGCCAAAGTCCCGAAATATTTTTCCATATGCACGAAATTTGGCATAGCGTACTGAATTAGGTCTAGAAAGATGTGTGTTAAGTTTCCTGAAAATCGGTCCAGATTTAGATATAGCTGCCATATATATTTTCGTCCGATTTAATGTAAATGGTGTACCAAAGTCCCTATATATCTTTCGATTTATACGAAATTTGGCATAGCGTATTGAAAAAAGTCTAGAATGATGTGTGTTAAGTTTCTTGAAAATCGGTCCAGATTTAGATATAGCTCTCATATATATTTTCGTCCGATTTAATGTAAATGGTGTACCAAAGTCCCTATTTATCTTTCGATTTGCACGAAATTTGGCATAGCGTAATGAATTACGTCTAGAATGATGTGCGCTAAGTTTCCTGAAAATCGGCCCAGATTTAGATATAGCTCCCATATATATCTTCGTCCGATTTAATGTAAATGGTGTACCAAAGTCCCTAAATATATTTCGATTTACACGAAATGTGGCACAGCGTACTGAATTAGGTCTAGAATGATATGTGTTAAGTTTCGTGAAAATCGGTTCAGATTTAGATTATAGCTCTCATATATATCCTCGTCCGATTTAAGGTAAATTGTGTACCAAAGTCCCTATATATCTTTCGATTTGCACGAAATTTGGCATAGCGTACTGAATTAGGTCTAGAATGATGTGTGCTAAGTTTCTTGAAAATCGGTCCAGATTTAGATATAGCTCTCATATATATTTTCGTCCGATTTAATGTAAATGGTGTACCAAAGTCCCTAAATATCTTTCGATTTACACGAAATGTGGCACAGCTTACTGAATTAGGTCTAGAATGATGTGTGTAAAGTTTCGTGAAAATCGGTTCAGATTTAGATATAGCTCACATATAAAATTTTCGTCCGATTTAAGGTAAATGGTGCGCCAAAGTCCCTAAATATCTTTCGATATGCACGAAATTTGGCAAAGCGTACTAAATTAAGTCTAGAATGATGAGTGGTAAGTTTCGGGAAAATCGGGTTTCCTATCATTTATTTAATATTGTTGCGTAGCACTAATTTCTAAAGTGTGTTGCATACTTTTAGGCGTGATCTCTTTATTGACATCAGTGTTTTCTGAATTATTCAATTTAATCTCTGAAACGATTATTTATTTATGGTCCCATACCCAAATCACTGTGCCTAGTGCAGTACTAAGAAAAAATAGGTTGGCCCCAAGAGTCATTAACATTTCATCATGTTTGCTCATATATAATATTATCAAGCCATATGATTATTATTATTACTATATAATTATTGCAAATCGTTAATAAAAAATGTCTCCCTCATCTTATCATTTCAGCAAGCAAAAACAAAACAAAAAAACTGGCTCTATTAACACCCCCATAAAGTACAAATTGAGAGCGAACAGCAGTGATCGCGCACTAGCTAGATCACTATCAAGAAAAATGCCAACAACCAGCGATTGCCGGGCAAACAAACAATAACATTTGAATCGGATTGCTCACACACAGACGACTGGATAGAAGCGTCATAAAATCGACAAACCACCACCTTAGAATAAGAAAATAACAAAAAACAAACAAATAAGACCTGTCAAGATCATAAACCGCGAGTACAAGCGGCTTATCTACGATTTTTCTCCAAAAAAACAACGATTACAACTCGGGCAGGCCAGTTTGTTGTGGATGAGGAAATCTATCATAAAGGAGAGAGAGAGTGAGGAAGGGAGCGACAAGATATCGAGTGGTGGGGTGGTATGCCTATCAAATGCTTTGGAAAAAAAATTTTACCCATGGCTCAGGTGTTGTTAGTTGTTAGCAAGCAATTACCTCCAGCGGTTGATGGTGGTTGGAGGAAAAACTAAACACTTTTCAATGTAATTTTTTCAAATGCCATGCAGCAGATTCAAAACTGTGAGATTTTCTTAATATTATTAACGACATTCTAAAAGAACAAAAAGTGATTTGTTTTTTTGAGATCTAATCCAAAAACTGTGATATAAAATTTAAGAAAAAACAAAAACTGAAATTATCGAAGCAATGGCCGTGATCAATAAACGTTTGTTGCCCATTAAGGCTCACTATTTCTTTTTTATGGCGTGTAAGTAGCTAGAGTTTTTTTTAATTTTTATTTCAAAATTATAATTAATATTTTTCCTTTTTTTCTTCACAGCCATGGGTCCCATTTTACCCCAATTAGCGGTTATTGGCAAACAAATTGGCATAGATCCGGAGGTAATGGGCTATATTACCTGCATTTTGCCGGTAATGTATGTCATCGCTAAGCCGATGTTTGGTTTTATTGCTGATTATTTTTCGGTAAGTTGGAAATGATGTGGGCGATATATAAGGCCTGGATTTTTAAAAATATTTTTTAAAGGAGCTATAAGAGGCCTGGAATTATTTTAAAAGCTTTATTATAAATAGAAAAGGATTTTTATTAACGTAGATATTTTTCCCCAAAGGTTTTTTCTCTTCTATTTGCAGAAGATCCCACGAAGTTCTAGTAGAAGAATATATATAAGAACTTCTATATAATATGATTATTAGAAGGTCGTATCTTAGTAAAGGACATGTCCCCTTACAAGCCTTAAACAGATTGGAATCCGACTATATGCATATAGTCGGATTCCAATATGTTTAAGGCTTGTATAAAATATTATTTCTAACAAGGATCGTTATGATAGATTTTAAATGCCTTTCAAAGTGGTTTTCATCCTCATGGCCACAAACTGTAGCAAACTGCTCAAAGATTTTTATACCCTTCACTCCACTGTGGTACAGGGTATTATGTCGTTGTGTACATGTTTGTAACCGGCAAAAGGAAACGAGATAGAGACATGGTTCTTTTTGAGAATATGCATAGAATCACTTTCGAAGTCGATTTATGCATATCCGTCCGTCCATCTGTCCATGTTAAAGTGTAAACAAAGTGCATGTCACATTTATTATTCGAATTGGATAAAATTTGGCCCAAGTCACTTATTTGGCCCAAGGACAAACCCTATTGAAATTGAAAAGAAAATCAGATCAGATTTAGATTTAGCTCCCATATATATTTCGTGCGATTAAGAGTAAATGGTACACCAAATTCCCTATATATCGTTCGATTTGCACGAAATTTGGCATAGCGTACTAAATTAAGCCTGGAATTATGTGTGCTAAGTTTCTTAAAAATCGGTTCAGATTTCGATATAGCTCCCATATACATATTTACGTCCGATTTAATGTAAATGGTTCACCAAAGTCCCTATATATCTTTGGTTTGCACGAAATTTGGCACAGCGTACTGAGCTAAGACTAGAATGATTTGTGCTTAGTTTCGTGAATATCGGTTTGGATTAAGATATAGCTACCATATATATATTTGCGACCGATTTAATGTAAATGGTTCACCAAAGTCCCTAAATGTCTTTCGATTTGGATGAAATTAAGTCTAGAATGATGTGTGCTAAATTTTGTGGAAATCGGTTCAGATTTAGATATAGCTCCCATATATATTTTTGTCCGATTTAATGTAAATTGTGTACCAAAGTCCCTATATATCATTCGAAATTTGGCATACCGTACTAAATTAAGTCTAGAATGATGTGTGCTAAGTTTCGTGAAAATCGGTTCAGATTAAGATATAGCTTCGATATATATTTTCGTCCGATTTAAGGTAAATGATGCACCAAAGTCCCTATATCTCTGCACGAAATTTGGTACAGCGTATTGAATTAAGTCTGGAATGATGTGTGTTAAGTTTCGTGAAAATCGGTACAGATTTAGATACAGCTCCCATATATAAGTTCGACCGATTTAATTTAAATGGTTCATCAAAGTCCCTATATATCATTCGATTTGCTCGAAATTTGCCATAGCGTACTAAATTAAGTTTAGAATGATGTGTGATAAGTTTTGTGGAAATCGGTTCAGATTTCGATATAGCTCCCATATATATTTTCGATTCGATTTGCCCAAACGTGTGCTAAGTTTCGTGAAAATCTGTATAGATTTAGATATATCTCCCATATATATTATCGTCCGATTTAATGTAAATGTTTCAGCAAAGTCCCTATATATCTTTCGATTTGCCCAAAATTTGACACAGCGTATTGAATTTAGTCTATAATGACGTGTGTTAAGTTTCGTGAAAATCGGTTCAGATTTAGATATAGCTCCCATATATATTATCGTCCGATTTAATGTAAATGTTTCAGCAAAGTCCCTATATATCTTTCGATTTGCCCAAAATTTGACACAGCGTATTGAATTTAGTCTATAATGACGTGTGTTAAGTTTCGTGAAAATCGGTTCAGATTTAGATATAGCTCCCATATATATTTTCGTCCGATTTAATGTAAGTGGTGCATCACAGTCCCTATATAAATTTCAATTTCCACGAAATTTGGCACAGCGTAATGAATTAGGTCTAGAATGATGTATGCCAAGTTTCGTGAAAATCGGTTCATATTTTGATATAGCTCCCATATATAATTTCGTTCGATTTAATAGAAAGAAGATTATCCAACTCGTATCTTTGTTAAAGACTGTGTTCACGCCAGGTTTTCCACCCCTGATACCCATTCATCGAAAATGTCGATAAAATCAGTGAAGTGATCGAAGTTGACCGGCATTTTAGCAGTCGCCCAGGAGCTAAAAATTGACCATAAAACAGTTTTAAACCCTTTACACAAGGCTGGATTCAAAAAGATGCTCGATGTTTGGGTTCCACACCAATTAACAAAAAAAATAGGATGGATCGAATTTCCTTGTGCGAAACCTTTGTCAAACTGAATGAGATAGACCCATTTCTTAAACGAATGGTGATTGGAGCTGAGAAATGGATCACATACGATAACCCTGTGCGAAAACGATCGTGGTCAAAGAGCGGTGAAGTACCTCAAACGCTGGCCAAACCAAGACTAACGATTAGTAAGGTTCTGCTAAGCATTTGGTGGGACTGCAAGAGTATTATTTATTATGAGTTACTTCCATATGGCCAAACTCTAAATTCTGATCTCTACTGTCAACAACTGGACCGTTTATAGATAGCATTTGACCATAAACAGCCAGAATTGACCAAGTGGAGAGGTGTTGTGTTCCACCAAGACAACGCTAGGCCACACACATCTACAGTGACTCGCCTGAAACTTCGGGAGCTTGGTTGGGAAGTTTTAATGCATCCGCCACACAGTCCGGAATTGGCACAAAGCGGTTATCATAGATTTGAAATAACTTTCAAAGTGGTTTTCATCCAAATGGTCACAATTGGCGATTTTCGATCTGTAGGAAACTGTTCAAGAGTTGTTATACCCTTTACCACACTGTGGATCACATAAGATAACCCTACGCGAAAACGATCGTGTCCAAAGAGCGGTTTGGCCACCGTTTGAGATACGGTGGCCAAACCAGAACTAACGGCCAGGAAGGTTCTACAATGCATTCCGTGGGACTGCATGGGGATTATTTATTATGAGTTGCTTCCATATAGCCAAACGGTATTCTGATCTCTACTGTCACCTGGACCGTTTGAAGATAGTAATTGACCAGAATTGGCCAACGGGAGAGGTGTCATGTTCCACCAATACAACGCTAGGTCACACACAGTTACTACAGGGATTCGCCAGAAACTTCGGGAGCTTGGTTGGGAAGTTTTAATGCATCCGCCATACAGTACGGACTTGGCACCAAGCGATTATCATCTTTTTCGTGCGTTGCAAAATTTCTTTAACGATAAAAAAATTGGTAACTAGGGAGGATTGTGAAAATCGACTACTAGAATTTTTTTTGCAAATGGCAACAAATCATACAACAAAACGGTGCATATTTGGACATTCCGAAGCATGTTAAATAAAGTCGTATAGTTCATATAAAAATAATGGATTTCTTCTCCCCACAACCTAATATATAAGAATGCATTTATGGCCTTTAAAAATATGTTTCATTTCACATTTTGGGTCTTCTGTAAAAAGTATATTTGTCCTACATACTTCTTCCCCGTCTTCTTTTAATTTAATTTCCACATCTTATAGTTTTAATATAATTTCTACCATTAAAATTATTTTCTTACATCTATCTGGACTCCATTCTGACCTTTAATAAGAAAGTCATTAGGTCCATCTATAACCAGACCATTGTATATAAAACGGATTGGTGTTCTATAGTGGCGTTTCTTAATGACCAATGTCGATCTCTAGATGACTTCTATATGCAGAATAACTATGGGAGATATTTTTTAAATAGAATACCTTTGAAAGAATTCTCGCCACAACTATTTTCTGTAATGTTGTCTAAATAAAAGTCCGCTAGAAAATCTATATTTATAGACGACCTCTAGCAGTTCTTCTATCTATAGAAAACCTTTGGAATCCTTTTACAGGGCCTTTGAAATAGCTTTTTCTTAATTTTTTTTTAATATATTTCTTTTTTAATAATAATATTTCTCTTTCTCTTCTTCTTTCAGCATTTCCGAAAATGCATATTCATTTTCTTGATAGTCGGTATGATCTTGTCCTATGCCGGTTTCTATTTTATACCCGAAAATTCAACGACAATACAGATGACGCCAAACGCCTTGGAAAATATTACCATGGATATGCGAAATATAACCCAATGTGATGAAAAGGTAAGTAGGAGATAAAGGGGCTGAGAGAGGGAATAAATGACATTTGATAACTCTCAAATTATAAACAATAGTCTGACAATTCGTTTTTTTGTTTATTGATCGCCCGGATATCTTATCAGACATTAAATGGAAAGTAAAAATTTTATTAAACAAAATGTGTGGTTGGGGGAGAGAACGATTAATTATTGTTAGCAACAATCAGATTTCGTTTCTTTATATAAATGTCTAACTCAAATTATCTTTAAATAAATCATTATTAGCTAGACAAATTAAATATTCATTGTCTGGATATAAAGTGGTTTATGGGCCCCCAAATTTAAACAAACACTCAGGGCGTGAATGATATAATTTTCTTTTTATTAGTGCTATAATTGTTAATATAAATGAGGTAATGAAAATCCCCCTTTTCTCCCTCGGGGTTTAAATTTTTATACCCTTCATCACACTGTGGTACAGGGTATTATGTCTTTTTGCATATGTTTGTAACAGGCAAAAGAAAACGAGATAGACACATGGTGCCCCAGAGAATATGCATAGAATCACTTTTTAAGTCGATTTATGCATGTCCGTCCGTCTGTCTGTCTCTCCGTGTTAAATTGTAAACAAAGTACAGGTCGCATTTATGATCCAAATTGGATGAAATTTGGCATAGGTCACTTATTCGGCCCAAGGACGAACCCTATTGAAATTGGGAAAAATCGGTTCAGATTTAGGTATAGCTCCCATATATATATTTAACCGATTTAATGTAAACGACCCCTATATAACTTTCGATTTGCACGAAATTTGGTACAGCCTAACCATTTAGGTCTAGAATGATGTCTGCCAAGTTTCGTGAAAATCGTTCCAGATTTAGATATAGCTCCCATATATAGTTTCGTCCGATTTCATGTAAATGGTGCCCCAAAGTCCCTATATATCTTTCGATTAGCACGAAATTTGGTACAGCCTAATCATTTAGGTCTAGAATGATGTCTGCCAAGTTTCGTGAAAATCGTTCCAGATTTAGATATAGCTCCCATATATAGTTTCGTCCGATTTCATGTAAATGGTGCCCCAGAGTCCCTATATATCCTTCGATTTGCACGAAATTTGGCATAACGTTTTTAATTGAGCATAGATTTATGTCTGCCAAGTTTCATGAAAATCGTTCCTGATTTAGATATAGCTCCCATATATAGTATCGTCCGATTTCATGTAAATGGTGCACCAAAGTCCCTGTATATCCTTCGATTTGCACGAAATTTGGCATGACGTACTGAATTGAGCCTAGAGTGATGTCTGTCTTGTTTCGTGAAAATCGGTCCAGATTAAGATATAGCTCCCTTTTATTAGAGATTGATTTCAAGTAAATTGGGCATCATACTCCTCATGTTAGTCAGATTGACATCAAATTTTGCACAACGTACAAAATTGAGCATAGAATTACGTAGTTGCGTTTTCTAGAAGTACAGACATAGTCCAACGGATGACCTATGTATATTTGTTTGAAGTCGATTTACATACTTTATGGATAGATCTAGGTAGATTCACATTTAGATAAATATCAAATATTTTATTTAATCCAATTTCATGTTAATAGTCCTGTTTAATATACCCATAGTGGTGAAGGGTATCATATAGTCGGCCCGTCCGACTTTACTACTTTCCTTACTGGTTACTATAAGAAATGTGTATGAGACTTTCCAGTTATAAATTTTATATAGAAGATACCCTTATATACCATATCGAAATGTGAACCTGTTACATTTAGAAATACCCCAAATTACCATCAACTTTCATTCCTATAATTATACCTTTATAGTACGTTTACATTGTACCGGAATTATTAAATTGATCTAGATTGTCAGTTCAGTTCTAAGAGGATTTATTTGACATATATGTATGTCAAATAAATCCTCTTCTAATGTAAATGCCATTTTAAATGCCTCTCTCTTTAATTCACACTAATTTCTACAGCCTCTTCTTCTTCTTCTTCTTTTCAATTTCAGATATTCTCTGCATTAAATTTCAACACATCTTCAAACAAAGCTTTATGCGAGGACTACAACAGCAATTTAACTTTCCCAGCCTATTTTGTGGACCCTCAAAATCCTGGAATTTTGGAACTCAATCTAACCTCAAATGTTCAACAATATTTTAT